>NC_052057.2:53235758-53480758 GCF_903992535.2 Arvicola amphibius
AAAACAAGGTGAACTCTTGAGGAAAGACATTAGATGTTGACTCTTCTGTCTCCTACACATATGTATGCATACAGTCACACTTACATGTACCCATCCTCACATAAATGTGAGCGTGCATGCATGCTTGCATAACACATGCACACACATGTTTGAGTTTCTGAGCCATACTTGGGGATGAAGAATCTCAACCCAGATGTATGTGATGCTTCATCTCTCTGACATTGCTGTGACATATTACAGTCTCAATGGGGTTTAACCGTCTTTGAAATTCAGTGTCTGTTTCCTTCTGCTGTAGGATTTGGGGCTTGAAAGTATCATGAGTGGTAAGGGATGAGAGAAAGTTTGTTGACAAGATTCCAGAGACTGGGTATCACCAACTCTTTCTACCTAATTTGTTTAAGTTACTGAAAAGTGCCTAGAATTATAAATTTAGGGTCTAGAAAATCAGCTCAGTGGTTAAGAGTACTGGATGCTCTTTAAGAAAAACCAAGGTTCAGTTCCCAGCAATTACATTAGGAAGTTCACAGTGACCTGTAACTCAGGTCAGGGGATCTGACACACCTTTTGGCTTCTATGGGCACCTGTACACATGTGCACATACTGACATACATATACAAATTGTAATAATTATAAATCTATAGAATTAGGCACTAATATAAATGAGAAGTTCACATGGGAACTAAGTTTATGTCTGTCCCTTGGGTGTCTGTTTTTACTCAGATGTGATATATAGAATTTCCTAAAGCCGCCCTAAATTTATGCAGACAAAACCCACAATGGTTGGTCAAGTCCAAGACTTGGTTTATGGGTATAAAAAATTAGTAAAATTCAACAGATGAGAGGCAAATCTGAGAACAAACTTTACTTTGGGTAGCTTTAAGAAAACCACTTACTTCACACACAAGTCAACAGAGGACTGGATGATTGAGAATGAAAGTAAAATTAAAATTTACTGACTGAGCCGGGCGGTGGTGGTGCACGCCTTTAATCCCAGCACTCGGGAGGCAGAGGCAGGTGGATCTCTGAGTTCGAGGCCAGCCTGGTCTACAAGAGCTAGTTCCAGGACAGGCTCTAGAAACTACAGGGAAACCCTGTCTCGAAAACCCCCCCAAAAATTTACTGACTGATTGAGTGTGTGTGTATATGTGTGTGTGTGCCTATGCACGTGCACACCTGTGTGACTGTGAAGCCTAGAAGAAGGTGTAGGACACCTCAGAGTTAGAGTTACAGATGTTTGTATGCTGCCTGATGGGAGTTGTAGGAACCAATGTCCCGTCTTCTAAAAGGTCATCTAGTTCTCTTAGTCAGTTTGCCATCTCTCCAGCCTGGAAAGTTCTTTCCAAGCAGTTTGTCTCAACCTGTGTTATTGTCTGACTATTCCAATTGACTATTGACAGCTTTCTGTCCCCTGGAGTGAACCTAGGAGGCTGTCCCATTTTGACTTCCTGATCTATTCTATATGCTTCTACTGGTGGAGGTTGAAAGAGAAACCTATGGTGGGAAAATCCCAGCTTACACTCCTCTATTAACTAGATAATGAACACCAACTTACAAAACTTCAGTAGAGGAGAAAATTTGAGCCAAATACTAAAGAAGAAATTGGTTAGGTTTTTAAGAGCTTTTGTTTGTGGGCTATATGCTTTGGAAACCTCAATTTCCAGAACTATTCAATGGGGGCTGGAAACTCAATGACTTTATAGCAGTCTGAAAAGAAGATGCCAGTCAACTAACAATTCAAATCATTCTGACTTTCTTTGGGTTATTCTTTTCCCACCTGTCTTCTCCAGTTAACTAAGGAGTTTAGTGATGAGTTTTGCTGAATATGCACTCCATTCTCATTGCTCTTTGTTGTCTATATTTTGTGAAAATAATTCTTATAGATCCTTACTACACAAATGAGTTAAAGTTTGGTTGCATTCATAGTTTGGACTTAGGAACATTACCAAAGTCCACACACTAGTCTAACTTAGCAGAGCCTGTTAATTCTAGATAGCCAGTAAGGATTCAAGCCAACTTTACAAAACAGAATGAAGAAAGACACCAAAGATTATGAACACAAATAAAGAAAGAAAGAGAAGGTTAAATTTAAAGAAGTTCAATAGAAGTAGTTAGCCAGAAAGGAAGTAGACAAATTGAAAAAGAGACTTCTTTTTAATGAGATTTGTTAGTATGTAAGAACCATAAGGCTGTGATGGTTTAATGGTGTCAAGGAGAGTATTAGATTAAAAAAAAGTATAATATATAGAGGAATAAACATGACAGGGTATTTTAGGGTTTTATTGATTTTATGAGACTATGACCACAGCAACTCCTGTAAAGGTAAACATTTTAATTGGGGTTGACTTACAATTCAAAGGTTCAGTCCATTATTGTCATGGCTGGAAGCATTAGTGGCATGCAAGCAGCATGGTGCTGGAGAAGGAGTTGAAGGTTCTACATCTGGATCTGTAGGCAGCAGGAAGAGACATACTAGGCCTGGCTTGAGCTTCTAATACCTCAAATCATGCCCCCAGTGAGATACTTACTTCCTCTGACACCACCACTCCTACTTCAACAAGGCCACACCTCCCAGTAGTATCATTCCCTATGAACCTATAGGCACCAGTTTCTTTCAAACCACCACACAGGGACCTCACCAGGAAGGAGAGGCCTCCTTTTAAAACCTAGAGTGGAGCTTCACTAAGAGTGAGAATGAAAGACAATAATACAGAGAGAAGGGGAAAGGAAGTAGGGAGGGAGACCCATAGAGAGAGACAGGAGAGAGAGACCATGAGGATGTAGGGAAAGTTTGAGTCTCTTCAGAGATTCCTTCAGAACAGTCTCCCTGAGCAAATTTCTCTGACAAATTCTGCCAGACCAAATCCTTCTACACAAAGGGAAGATCTGATGTTTTATTATCTTTTGGGATTGGTGGGAAGTTCCATATCACATGATTGAGCAGCATAGCTGTGTGGAAGAACTAGCTGCTGGTTAGGATAATAGATTAGGATCTGGTGTTAGGCCACAGCGCTGGCAGTTCCTGAATGCTGTCACAGAGAGCTATAGGGAGGCTTGGACTGATTCAGACTGTGGCTTCTGGCCGTGCTCTGATGGAATACCACACTTGCTGTTTGGCTCATTGTTTTTATTTGTTAATAATATTGAGGATCTATATTTGAGAACGCAAAGTGCATCTTCAGGCAACATAGTAGCAAACGATTTCAGAACATCTTTGCACAACTAAAAATGAAGTGGAATGTGTGAGTTGGAGAGAATGCAAATAAAGAAATCCCATGCTAGTTGCTTTGAATATGGTATAATAAGGGGTTCTTCATTAAAGGGGAACTCACAGATCACAATGGGGAACAGGAATGAAATCCAACATCCAGGTGTGGCAAGCAGGGAGTGCAAGAGTGAGTGGGTGGAACTGAGCTCTTTTTGGTACCCAATGCTACACCCAACCTGGTCCAGCCTCTCAAAGACCAGTGGCTGAAGGAGGTTGCCCATTACCTCTGACTTTAGTTTAAATAAGAGAGTTCCAAACTTAATACAAAACTCTATACAATAAGAACAGACACCAAGTATAAAAATTAGAATTACAACCAGCATCAACAATATTAAGCAAGAAACACACATGGTACGTGTTTTAATAATTATTCTATCCTAAGGAGTCTAAATCTTGTATTAGAAATTGTTTAGCTAAGCCATAAGAGGAAAGTAACTATGATTCTCTAGTTTTTAAACCCATTGAAGACCTGAGAAGGGAAACAATATTGCTTAAGTAAACAGGAAGTGCAATCAGGCAGCTTCCAAAATATGTTGTAGGTGACAGAAACTACTGTCTACCTGGTCATTACCCAAAGTCTCACTTGCAACATTGGAGCAACCAACTTTGGCTAAGGCCTAAAATAACTGACAGACCATTTTCAGTGGCAGGAAAAATTTCAAAACTATTTACCCTGTCTTGGCAAGGTTTGGAGTTTTTTTTCTTGTTTTTGTTTTGTTTTGTATCCTGCATTTCCAGTCTGGACACCATGCATTTTGTCAGTGGTCGAGGCATGGACAGCTCCTTACCCATAGGCCAGTTTTGGCAAGAAAAAAGCAAGCTCCAATTAGAGTGTTTTCAGTGCTCAACATTCTCTATGAAATAGATCAGTGCTGCCAGAAGCAATCATACCTCATGACAACAAAACCCTAAGTTATTTAAATGCCATATTCTACAAATTCTTTGAAGTGACTGAAGATTACCTATCTATGCACAATACAATCTCTAAGTATCAAAAGAACTCGATGTCATTGTCTTTTACCACTGAGTAGTATTATAACATGTATATATTCCACAGTTTCTTCATCCATTCTTCCACTGAAGGGCATCTAGGTTGTTTCCAGGATCTGGCTATTACAAATAATGCTGCTATGAACATAGATGAGCAAATGCTTTTGTAGTATGATTGGGCATCTCTTGGGTAGATTCCCAATAGTGGGATTGCAGGGTCCTGTGGTAGGTTGATCCCGAATTTCCTGAGAAACCGCCACACTGCTTTCCAAAGTGGTTGCACAAGTGTGCATTCCCACCAGCAATGGATGAGTGTACCCCTTACCCCACAACATCTCCAGCAAAGGTTATTATTGGTGTTTTGGATTTTAGCCAATCTGACAGGTGTAAGATGATATCTCAAAGTTGTTTTGATTTGCATTTCCCTGATAGCTAGGGAGGTTGAGCATGACCTTAAGTGTCTTTTGGCCATTTGAACTTCTTCTGTTGAGAATTCTCTGTTCAGTTCAGCGCCCCATTTTTTAATTGGGTTAATTGGGATTTTATCGTCTAGTCTCTTGAGTTCCTTATATATTTTAGAGATCAGACCTTTGTCAGTTGCAGGGTTGGTGAAGATCTTTTCCCAGTCAGTAGGCTGCCTTTGTGTCTTAGTGACAATGTCCTTTGCTTTACAGAAGCTGCTCAGCTTCAGGAGGTCCCATTTATTCAATGTTGTCCTTAATGTCTGTGCAGCTGGGGTTATGCGTAGGAAACGGTTCCCTGTGCCCATTTGTTGTAGAGTACTTCCCACTTTCTCCTCTATCAAGCTCAATGTGTTCAGATTAATATCGAGGTCTTTAATCCATTTGGACTTGAGTTTTGTGCATGGTGATAGATATGGGTCTACTTTCATTCTTCTACAGGTTGACATCCAGTTATGCCAGCACCATTTGTTGAAGATGCCCTCTTTCTTCCATTGTGTACTTTTGGCTCCTTTATCAAAAATCAGGTGTTCGTAGGTTTGTGGTTTAAGATCCGGGTCTTCTATACGATTCCCTTGGTCGACTTCTCTGTTTTTATGCCAATACCAAGCTGTTTTCAATACTGTAGCTCTGTAATAGAGTTTGAAGTCAGGGATGGTAATGCCTCCAGAAGTACCTTTATTGTATAAGATTTTTTTGGCTATCCTGGGTTTCTTGTTTTTCCATATAAAGTTGGTTATTGTCCTCTCAATCTCTGTGAAGAATTTTAATGGGACCTTGATTGGGATTGCATTGAATCTATAGATTGCTTTTGGTAGAATTGCCATTTTTAGTATGTTGATCCTCCCAGTCCACGAGCAGGGGAGATCCTTCCATTTTCTGGTATCCTCTTCAATTTCTTTCTTCAAAGACTTAAGGTTCTTGTCAAATAAATCCTTCACTTCCTTGGTTAGAGATACTCCCAGATACCTTATGCTATTTGTGGCTATTGTGAAAGGTGATACTTCTCTGATTTCCCTCTCTGCTTCCTTATCCTTTGTGTATAGGAGGGCGACTGATTTTTTGGAGTTGATCTTGTAACCTGCCACGTTACTGAAGGAGTTTATCAGCTGTAGGAGTTCTTTGGTGGAGTTTTTGGGGTCGCTTATGTACACTATCATATCATCTGCAAATAATGAAAGTTTAACTTCTTCCTTTCCAAATCGAATCCCCTTGATTCCCTTATGTTGTCTTATTGCTATTGCTAGAACTTCAAGCACTATATTGAAGAGATAAGGAGAGAGTGGACAGCCTTGTCGTGTTCCTGAATTTAGTGGGATGGCCTTGAGTTTCTCTCCGTTTAATTTGATGTTAGCTGTCGGCTTGCTGTAAATAGCTTTTATTATATTTAGGAATGACCCTTGTATCCCTAATCTCTCCAAGGCCTTTATCATAAAAGGGTGCTGAATTTTGTCAAATGCTTTTTCAGCATCTAATGAGATGACCATATGGTTTTTTTTTTCTTCAGTTTATTTACATGATGGATTACATTGATAGATTTTCGTATGTTGAACCAGCCCTGCATCACTGGGATGAAGCCTACTTGATCGTAATGGATAATTTTTCTAATGTGTTCTTGGATTCTGTTTGCCAGTATTTTATTGAGAATTTTTGCGTCAATGTTCATGAGTGAGATTGGCCTGTAATTCTCTTTCTTGGTTGAGTCTTTTTCTGGTTTAGGTATCAGGGTAATACATGCTAGAATACTACTCAGCGGTAAAAAACAATGACATCTTGAATTTTGCATGCAAATGGATGGAAATAGAAAACTCTATTCTGAGTGAGGTAACCCAGGCCCAAAAAGATGAACATGGGATGTACTCACTCATAATTGGTTTCTAGCCATAATTAAAGGACATCGAGCCTATAAATTTGGGATCCTCGAGAAGATAATAAGAAGGTGAACTCCCAAAAGATGATATAGTAATCCTCCTGGATATTGGAAGTAGACACTATCACCAGGCAAGAATTGGGAACTTGAGGGTTGGGCGAGACGTGGCCAAGGGAAGATGGGGAGAGAAAAGCGTGAAGGGGAGATGGGGGGAGCTCGGAGGAATGGGATGCTTGGGATACAGGAAGGGTGGATATGGGAGCAGGGAAGCATATATCTTAATTTAGGGAGCCACCTGAGGGTTGTCAAGAGACTTGACCCTAGAGGGGTTCACAGGTTTCCAGGGAGACGCCCCCCCAGTTAGCTCCTTGGGCAGCTGAGGAGAGGGAGCCTGAAAAGGCCAGTTCCTATAGCCATACTGATGAATTTCTTGCATATCACCATAGAACCTCCACCTGGCGATAGATGAAGAAAATGACTGAGCCCCACATTGGAGCACCGGACTGAGCTCCCAAGGTCCTGATGAGGAGCAGAAGGAGAGAGAACATGAGAAAGAAAGTCAGGACCGCAAGGGAACCTCCACCTGGCGATAGATGAAGAAAATGACTGAGCCCCACATTGGAGCACCGGACTGAGCTCCCAAGGTCCTGATGAGGAGCAGAAGGAGAGAGAACATGAGAAAGAAAGTCAGGAACGTGAGGGGTGCGTTCACTCATGGAGACGGTGGGATAGAACTAATGGGAGATCACCAACTCCAGTTGGAATGGGACCGATGGATCATGAGACCAAACCCGTCTCTCAGAATGTGGCCAACAGTGGGGGCTGACTGAGAAGCAAAGGACAATGGCGCTGGGCTCTGATTCTTCTGCATGGACGGGCTCTGTGGGAGCCTTCTCAGCTTGGTCGATCACCTTCCTGGACCTGGGGGGAGTTGGGAGGACCTTGGTCTTAGCATAGAGTAGGGAACCCTGATGGCTCCTTGGCCTTGAGAGGGAGGGAGGGGAGGTATGGGTGGAGAGGAGGGGAGGGAAGGGGAAGAAGGACGGGAGGGAAGTGGGAGGAGGAGGGGAGGAGATGGAAATTTTTAAATATAAAAAAACACTGCTTGACTAATAAAAAAAAAGAAACTGTGTTCAATTAAACACTGCTTGGCCATTATCGCTAGACCCCCTATTGGCTAACTCTCACATCTTGATTTAACCCATTTCTATTAAATCTGTGTATCACCACGAGGTCGTGGCTTGCCAGGAAAGACTCAGCATGTCTGAAAATAAAAAAAAAAAAGAACTCGATTAGTCTAGCTATCTGTATGACAAACATGGATGACTATTAACCTATACTACATAATACATGTATAACTTAAAAACTAAGACTTTATATGTAATAGAATATTAAACAATCTTTAAACAACTGTGAAGCAAATGAGAATAATGGCCTTAAAAATAAGCAATGTATAAGTGATGTTTAGAGGTAGAAATGTATAATGTAATATTATAAATATATCCTAAAGTTGTACCAATATATGAAATGTCTTAAACAGAAGTAGAAGCTTGCATACATACAATATGACAAAATAAGTTTGTATAAGTGTACAAATATTATAAACAGAAATAATGCATATTCTATATGATAAATATAATTTAAATGTTTAACAATTTACAAGAATCTAGACTAATGTAAATCATCTATACATAATAGTTCACAAGTATTTACTCTATTACTTACTATTATTATTATTAGTGTGAGTAAGCTCAAACTAATCTACCTATTATCACATTCAATTTTTTGTTTTCTATGAGATCCCTGAGCCTACAAATTTTCCACCCCAACCCTATCCCAGTTATAATCAACCCCCATATGAAGTCCCTAACCCTGAAGACAAACTCTTTTTGGAGAGGGGATATTGTCTTCTAGAATTACTACCAGCTGTCATGGGGGTGATGTTCTTTTCTATGGGATCCTGTAAACTCAAATGACAGTTAAGTTTCAAGATTACTGTCTGGTATAATTGCAAATAATGTCTGAGTAGTTGATAGAGTTTTTGAAGTTCTTGTATGGAGTTCTGGCCAGAACATTGTCAGACGGTAGACCATTTCAGCTAACCAAATTGGAACGTTCTTGAGCAGCTAATACCCAAAACCAGTCTTATGGTAGCGCTATCATCAGCATGACATCATATCAAGCAGGTGGAGTTGTTGTGGGGTCCCATTTTTTTTCTGGAAACTTTAAAGATTACTGCAGGAAAATCTATTTATTGTGAAAAACTTAAACATTATTCATATAGCCATATATTTAATAAAAGATATGATATAAACAAAATAGTTATGGAGAAAAGTAAAAGTTTTCCTAAATTCTTTTTTCTTTCTGTCCCATAACAGATGGCTCCTGACATGAGATAGAAACTCTGAATTTTTCTTTTAACAACATGCTTGCATTTAGAGAAGGCTAGCCATTGTCCAACTCCAAAGCCAACTTTGATTTTTAGTGAGTCTATAATTCTACTGGGTAGTGTATGTGTATATATATACTGTGTATATGGAATCTTCTCCTGCAGATGACCAGTCTTCATAAGTCATCAATAGCTGCAATGTGCAAAAGGGAGGGCTACAGGGAGGAAAGTTGGGGTCCTAGGCAGCTTCAGATGAGCTGTGGATGGGCAAGAAACATGAGTCTGGGACCACATGGGGGGGTAGTGAGGGGTGTGGGTAGGTAGGGTCGAGGGGCAGTAAGCATGGATTCAGCCCCATGTTGGGCAGCAGATGAAGGGGAACCTAGCTCCAAATACGGTATAGTAAGTTTTTTTTTTTTTCTAAATGGGAACTTACAGATCACAATGAGGAACAGGAATGGAATCTAACATCCAGGTGTGGCAAACAGGATGGAGAGAGCGAGTGAGGGGATAAATGCTCTTTTTGGTACCCAATGCCACACTGGTCCAGCCTCTCAAAGGCCATTGGCTGAAGGAGGTTCCCCATCATAGAATGGTGTATATTACAATAGAAATTCATATGTGTAATACACACATGTTTTTCTGTGATGCATTTTAATGCACCCCTTCAAGTCTCCACATTCTTTTCATAAGTAGCCCTGCTATCACAACTGACATATAATTTCTCAAGGCTTAACTGTTTTAGCTATCTCTTGTTTTAATTCAGAATTAAATTAGATATGATTTCTTTTTCTTTTTTCGTTTTTTTTTTTTTTTTTGGTTTTTCAAGACAGGGTTTCTCTGCAGCATTTTTAGAGCCTGTCCTGGACTTAGCACTTGTAGACCAGGCTGGCCTCGAACTCACAGAGATCCGCCTGCCTCTGCCTCCCGAGTGCTGGGATTAAAGGCGTGCGCCACCACCGCCCGGCTTCTAGATATGATTTCTAATCACTTTTTATATCCTTATCTAATCTATAAATGCTTTACATTTTTTACATTTATTTATTTATTTATTTATTTATTTATTTATTTATTTTCATGGGTAATAGTATGTAAACAGGTATGATGTGTCTTTCCTCCATTGCTGCACATCTTTATTTTTTGAGACACAAAGTCTCTCACTGAACCTGAAGCTCATTAGACTGATTTGACTGCTGCCAGTTAGCTTCAGGGAGCTTCCTGTCTCTGCTTCCCTGGTGCTGGAGTTACACTTCTGTGCCTTCACACTGGCCTTCTACATGGGCTCTGGGGTGCTGAACTCAGATCCTTCAAGTCTGAGTGTCACAGTCTTTGCCAATTGAGCCATCTCATCTTCTACACGTGTACTTAAATGAAGTAGAAAAAAAAACTATTTTAAGATCCGAAAGTTCCCTGGCAATGACAACAATTTTCAATGTCTGTATCTTTTGATACAATAACATTTGTTGCGGAATTTTGGATGTGTGAGAGCAAACCCACCAACTCCTTTTCTTTGGCAGGCGCTTACAGCACAGATGAGAAGACGGGTTAAGATGAAGTAGTGGGGAGCATTTTAGTAACTGGTCTCTCATTATTTAGAAATCTAAATCAGTAACAGAAATCTAAGCACCTCTGTGTGTTCAAATCCTAAAGTCTGATTCTGGGTGTAGTCTTAGGGTACTCTGGTTCTGCTGTGGTTTTGAGCTGGCACAGTTTCTGTGTGTTTATTACTGATACCCTTTTTGGACTCTGAATGGGAAGCCTGTTGGATTAAGAAATAAGTTAATACCGGCATTTGGGGGATTATGGGTTGACCATGAAGGGAGTGCAGTTTAAAGAAAAACAGCAAACATATTTTAGTTGTCTTTTGTTTTTGTGGTCCAGGAAAGCAAAACAAAACAGAATTTACTGTCTCTTTTGAAATAGAATTACAGAAATTATGTGACCATGATTTGGAAGGGCTGGAGTCAGATGTCCTCATTAATAGATTTCTCGTAAGCAGCTAATTTCATTTTAATTCATTTGGTTAAAACATTTGAATGTGTCTATTTAGGGTGATGCTGAGTTAGAAGAGTAAAAGGGCATTTACAAAACCAGTCCTCGAGTATTTTAGGAAGTGTTTTTAAAATAAAAAGTAGGATAAGCAGCAGAGGTTTCCAGAGCAACTGGAGAAATTGCTGAATTTAAAATATGTCCAAGTCAGTTAAGAAAGAACCGCTGAAATGCATGTTCCTGATGTGTCCTCACAGAAGAAAATACAGTTCTGGAAATCCATAGGCATGCTGGGAACCTGACTCCGTGGTAACTAGTAGCTGTCCATACTTAAAGTTATAAAATGTCTCTGAGTTCTAGTTTGCTTTGTTGTACATTGAGGATTCCAGAGACCTCATAGGCACTTTACAGTTAATAGAGAACATGGGTGGAAATTCTTAGCAAGGAGAATGCAGAAAGTGGAAGAAGGAGTGAAATCAGGAAAAAATAATGAAGCATTGAGGGACAGAGAACATCACTCAGAGGCAGAGGTTGGCAGTGAGTCAGCTCTTCTCTTTTCTACCTGACTTTCAGCTCCGCTCAATTTTTCTTAGAGTTTGTGTACCTATGTTCCATTTCCTATGTACTTTTGCTTTTCTATAGCATTTGCTTTTGTTTTTTTTTTTTCGTAATTGCCTTAATTTTCTACTGCAATGTGGGCCTTGGCACTTCTTTAGTTCTTGACTTAATTCTAACTGAAGCCTGATGCTCTCTTCTTTGGGGCATCAAGGAGAACTAAACAATGGGATATCAGGTGACAGGAATAGACAGAAGCTTGTTCCTTCTCATCCCATTCTTTCCTTCTTTTCTTCCCTTAGATCAGAACAGAATAACTAACTTCACTTTTCAAGTGGATGGCTGTTTATTTATGTATCATGATTCACCCTGCACCGTGTGTGTGTGTGTTTATGTATGTGTGTGTATGTGTGTGTATGTTTGTGTGTGTGTGTGTGTGTGTGTGTGTGTGTGTAGTGCCACCTATCTACATCATTTTATCTCAAGACAGGCTCATTCACTGATCTGTGGGTCACCAGGCCAGCCTGCTTGGTCATTGAGCCTCAGGATCTGGCTGTCTTCATCTCTGCAGTACTCAGGGGTTGAACTCTTGTTCCCATGCCTTTTCCTGACCAAGCTGTCTCCTTAGGCTCTGTGGCATGTTAGTGAGTTAGGAACTGAGATAGCATAACAATATTATCTGGTAGAAAATTAACAAATGTGAATTCATGGATAATTTAGAGGTTTTAATTTATATGTAAGTATAATTAAAGATTGCCTAAAAACTTCACTAAAGTGAATTCCTTTATGTTAATAATGTACATAGTTCAATATTTCCAAAGTATTTCTCTTCTTTCCTCTTTTCTTTTTTCCCTCCCTTCTACCAGTTTTTTTTTTTTTTTGATCAAGAAAGAGGATCCAGAAAACAAAGCCAGACATTCAAACATGCCCTGCCCTGACTGAAACTTGTCCTCAGTTCCTCTAATTCTCCAGTCTTTGCTCTCAACTGTTCACTTTTCTACCCTCTCTGTTCTCTAGAGAAGATACTGGAGTTAGGACAAGTGAAGGCACAGCCCAGCACACTGGGAAGAGGCAAGGTTTCTCCAGGAGTGAAGTGGAATGCCTGATAAGACTGTGCTGCAGTGTAACCTCACTGACCCTGTAAAATCTTGGCTTCTGAATCTTATGAAAAAAGAAACTTGAAGCATTGGCTTGTCATTTGAAGGGCCTCAGAAAAAAATCTTTTATTGTTTAAATCTTCTATTGGTGTCTAACTCTTTCAGGGTACAGCACACATAGTCAATAAACATTTGCTAAGTCAATTTAAGCATTCAATAAAGAGAAGAGAAAATTAGAACTGGTGGAAATATCACAGAGCATTTAGTAAAGGCAATTATGGCACTCTGTCACTCTTTCCTTTCTGCCTTTACCTTCAAGAGCAGAATAGCAACTTTTCCATGACTCAATACCTCCTGATCTTGGAAACCCCAAATCTGTCTGTCTACCTACCAGTGACTCTCTTTTTTAAAACAATTTTATTTTCTCTGTTTAAAAGGAATACATCTGCAAGACTGGGGAGATGATTCAGAAAGTCATGTATTTCTTGTGGAATCATGCAGACCTGAGTTCAATTCCCAGTACCCACCTGAGAAGCTGTGTATGATAGTTCTAGGTCTGGAGAGCAGAGGCAGGCATCTCCATCAGTCTTGCTAGCCAGCTAGTCTAGTAGAGTGGTGTACTAAGAGGCTGCCTGTTTATTTTTAGCTGCTCAACCCCAAAATAACCACACAGAAACTGTATTACTTAAATCACTGCTTGGCCTATTAGCTGTAGCTTCTTATTGGCTAGCCAATTACTAGTATTTAACCCATTTCTATTAATCTGTGTATCGCCATATGGCTTACAGACAAAGTTTCAGCTCATCTGTTTTTGGCAGCAGCTATATGGCTTCTCCCTTACTCTGCCTTCTTCCTCCCAGAATTCAGTTTAGTTTTCCCCACCTAGCTCTATTCTGCCCTATCAGTCAAGCCAGTTTCTTTATTAACAAATGGTATTCACAGCATTCAGAGAGAAATCCCACATCACCTCCCCTTTTCGGTTTAAATAAAAAGGAAGGTTTTAACTTTAACATAGTAAAATTACATATAAGAAAAAAGGTATCAAGCAAGAATTACAGTTATAATATTTATACCTACTTTATCTTTTATCATATCTAAGGAAAACTATAACTTTATTCTTCAACTCCATCAAAGACCCCAGAAGGATATAATGTTACCTAAGTAAGCAGGCAGTGGATCATAAGCAACTTCCAAAACTCTAGAAATGACAGACATCTTGCTCTCTGGATAGTCATCCAAAGTTCTTCTGTATCATTTGAGTATCCATATTCAGCCTACTGGCCCATAGTGTTTAGCAGACTTTTTCATGAAGTAAGAAATTTCAAAGACTGTTCCATGTATATTGGCAGTTTATCAATAACTTTCTTCTGTGTCTTGCATAGTGTCTCACAGAGTCTTTCATGAATCAGGAACTCCAAAGAACTGTCTCACTTTTAGGCAAGTTCATCAGTCATTTCTCTGTGGGTCCTGCAAGTCCATTTCATGCAGCATACCATCAAGCAGTCCAGGCAAGAACAATTTCTTGCCAAAAGGTCTCTGAAAGATTTAAAGAATACCTGTCTATCTGAAATATATCACTATATATTTAGAAAACCTAACTAACATGGTTTAACTATTATAGATGATTATATATCAACCTGTATTTTTAATTATATATTTCATTTTTAAAATTAGCTGTACAAACAGAATACCTTAATCAAGAACAGAAATATACATATAACAAAATTGACTTAAATTTATATCAATAATCCAAGATCTATACCAATGCAAAGTATCTATTTCTATAGCATATCCCCTTTTAAATGTAAGCAAAATATCTATAAACAAAATTTTGGAATATGGGTGTAGTTCTATCCAAACTGATTTCTGCTTTTTTGTTGGATGAAGTATTTTTTGCTGTATTTACAGTGACCTTTCAGTGGGTGTTGGTCCATCAAACCACATCAGTCTGGAAGGATTCAACAGGTTCTCATCTTTTGTGGAACCAAAAAAAGAACCCCATTTTCCAAAGCAACATATACATAGACCCAAATTTTGAAGACAGATACCTGTAGAAGGAAGCAGCGGGGCTGTGTCCTGCCACCCGGCTAGCTTTGCCCAAAATAATTACACGGAAACTGTATTCTTTTAAACACTGCCTGGCCCATTATCTGTAGCCTCTTATTGGCTAATTCTCACATCTTCCTTTAACCCATATTTCGTAATCCATGTAGCACCACGAGGTGTGGCTTACCAGGAGAGATCTTAACCTGCGTCCATCTCAGAGAGGAGAATCATGGCGACTCACTATGGCGACTGCCTGAAGCGGCTCCCCACTCCTGCTACCCAGCATTCTGTTCTGTCTACTCCGCCTACCTAATTTTCTGTTCTCTTAAAGGGCCAAGGTAGTATCTTTATTAAAAATGAAAGTAACACATAGACACTCCTCCATCAGATACCTTTAAAGTATATATGTTGGTTATGTAGCTCCTTCACAGTCGAAAAATTCAAAGAAAACACAATAATATACATAATTCTAACTCTGTTTATTTTCCATCTTTATGTGACTTATTTTTCTTACTCTATTACTTTTTCTACAAGTTTACTGTGCCTCTTTAAAGAATTTGATTTATTTTCATTAAAACAGTTTATCTCTTTTTATAACTCTCTATATTCTTTCTCTTCCCTCTCTCAAGCCTACGTACATTTTTCCAACACTGTGACCCATTTAGAGAGGTCTTTTGCATCTTAATTTGTCTTTGTTGTGAATCTGTAATCCTTTCATGACCAGAACTGCTTCTTAAAATGTTAAATGGCTTGACTAGTACTAAGGCTGCTTTGCCTTTTGGCTCTGCACAGTACGACATGATGAAGACATGTTCACTCTCTCTGAGAGCCATGCACATTGCCCCAGTTCAGTATGCAACAGGTCTATGTTGGGCCATTAAGCATTTTGTAACACGCTGCTTACAAATCCCATTTAAATGTTCAGCCTCCTGAAAGAGCCACAGTTTGTCCTGTCAGCACTGCTCAGAAAGCTGCCGTTTCAAAAGCACATGCCTTTTTTTTCTGCTACTATGTAATCAGGAAAACCTCTCTTAAGGAAGCTGCTGAACTCCAGCAGCCTCCCTCCAAAAAAATGCAGCTAAATTTTGTTTTTCTGTGTATAGAATTCCTTTCCAAGTTTTCTCAGGTTTTATGTAGATTTAGCTAGCATATGTTGGAGTGCCAATTTGTTGCAAGAGACCACTAGTTAGTTCCTGACTGCTCAGCCCTGAAATAATCACTCAGAAACTATATTATTTCCAATACTATTTGGACAATAGCTTAAGCATATTTCTGCCTAACTAATATCCTAAACTAACCATCTCCATTAATCTGTGTATCAACACAAGGCTGTGGCTTACCAGGTAAAGTTCTGTCCAGTGTCTGTATCTGGTGGGGCTACATGACTTCTCTCTGACTCTGCCTTCTTTCTCCTAACATTTAGATTTTTTTACCCTGCCTAGTTCTACTCTGGCCTATCACAATGACTAAAACAGCTTTTTTTTTTAATTAATCAACCAATAAAAACAACACATATACAGAAAGACCTCCCACAACACCTTCCCTTTTCTCTTTAAATAAAAAGAAGATTTTATTTAAACTGAAAAGGGGAGGTAATGTGGGATTCCCCACTGTATGCTGTGAATAACATTGGTTAATAAAGAAACTGGCTTGGCCTGATAGGGTAGGACAGAGTTAGGCAGGGGAAACTAAACTGAATGCTGGGAGAAAGAAGGTGGAGTCAGAGAGAAGCCATGTAGCCTTGCTGGAGATAGATGCCAGAACTTTACTCAGTAAATCACAGCCTTGTGGAGATACACAGACTAATAAATATGGGTTAAATTAAGATATAAGAGTTATCCAGAAGTACACTTAAGCTATTAACCAAACAGTATTGAAAATAATATAGTTTCTGTGTGATTATTTCAGGACTGAGCAGCCAGGAACAAGTAAGCGGCCTACTAAAATAGAGTGGCTTAGTTCCAGTTTGAAAATGCTGTCTCAAAAAATAATGTGGAGAATGATAGAGAAATATACTTGACATTGACCTCTGGCTTCTACATGCATGTGAACACATGTGTATATGCACCAACACACACACACACACACACACACACACACACACACACGGATGAGACACACACACAGATAAGAATACACATACAAAAAAGAAAGAGAAACAGAATGAAATCTACAGCTAAACTCTGTCTGGTAGATGGAGGGAATTTTCTACCTCAAGATAGGACATCTAATTTGGAAATGTGGAGGAGAATTTTTCTGCTACTGAAAGAACCATGTGTTTCCTGAGAGAGGCATTATAAAGAGACAGAAATGCAATTATTTGGGATTGTTTTTGTGCTCTGGTATTTTTAGAACTCCCTATAAACACCTCCCTAGAGGAGCACACTGCAGTTGGCATGCCAGAGAAAATCAGGCTGTTCACAGAAAATGCAACTGACAACTTGACGAGATGTCTGGACTTGTAGATGTCAGAAAGAGTCCAGGTGCTGAGGCAAGATGTGTTTTGAGTCTTTGGAGAGATAGTTTCTTCTTCCCTCTTTCTCACTGGAAGCTGAACATCTTCCCACTGCTGACCCTGAACATTTGTCAGTACAGCTACTTCTGTCCTAACTCACTGTTGGACTCTAGGCTGCTAGAGGTTAATGTTTGCAGAATGGAGGATGTGTCACAGGGCTGTGGAGTGACAGCTATACTGTGAAATATAACAAAATCTGGACATCATGTACCTGAGCCTGGTGCAGTGATCTTGCTCTAAGAATCGAGGTGGAAAAAGTATTCCCTGGATAAAAGAAAACAGGATAAAATACCGGACCTTGACTTTTAAAATAAGATACAGAGGTTTCTTTCCAGACAGATTGTTAAGTAGACTTTTCTTGTTTAATGGGGAACTGGTAATGAGAGCCGACAGGATTTTAAGGTTATTTCAGGTTTCTGTTTCTCCCAGGGTCACATAAGCCTTCTGCTATGCATATTAATCTATCTCAGCCTTCCTGCCAGTAGCTGACTAAGTAGGGCAATCATTTAGTGTGCACCCTTCCCCCAATTCACAGTTTAGTTATGAGGCAAAACCTACTAACTATCAGAACGTGTGACAGAGATCAATCTGTGCTTTTCTATTTCACAGACATAGCACCAAAATTTATGATTAATAAATGGTGACTTTAATGGCTGTTTTCTGCAAAATGGAGAGCACACACAAAAAAAGCAGATCTCCTTCCTTTCCCATTTCTCCTCTGTGTGGGCATGCCTGGGCATGCATTCATGGAGTGCGTGGAACTAAATGGAGAATTTTGCATCACAGACTGGAAATAAGGGCTGGCTCACACTCAGCTCTGCTTAAGCTCTTCTCTTTTTTAGAATCATAGCTGCATCATCTGCAAATATTTCATAAAGAAAATCCTGCAGATGTGATTAAATCTCTGTAAACAGAAAACTGTGTACGTGCAACTCTAGAATGAATCCATTAGTGATTTGCTGTGTTTCTCCACTAACAACCACTATCCTAGATGATTCCTTGAAGTACTATTCTGGTTGCTATTATTTCAAATGGGAGTGTTCTCTACACAGTGTTGACAACACAGTTAAAGCATCAGGCTGGATTATTAAATATTAGACCAACAGTAAATTAGTTGACGTTTTCAGGCCTCAGTTCCTTCTTATATAATATGGGGATATTTTACCATTATCAAAGTACTCTGTTGTTAATTGACTGAGAGAGTGGTTAATTAATCTGGAGACAGGGTCTTGCTACCTAGGACTCACAGATCTATACTACTATGCTCAGCCTAGATGAGGTAGTTCAGTATTAACTATTACTATGTTAACAGTTAATGTAAACAAAAATTTCAGATGTGTTTTAGTGAATTCTCACCACCTTTGTTCTACTATTGTATACTAGTGTCAGGTACTTAACCTAACTACTCAGTACCAACGAGGTAACAAGAAACACCAGCAAAGAAGCCTCTTTGTCGCCACATTAGTCTTGGAGCAAAGCTATAAAGGCACACTCCATTTTATTCTCTTTTGATAAAATCAAAGCATGCTCACGGTAAGAGGCTATTAGAGAGCCAATCTCTGGAGAGCCCTGCTGTGGAATAGGTACTCAAAACTCATTCATTCTTGAAAGGCTTAATATTTTCTGTAGCGAGAAATCGTGGTAGAGGCCCTAATAAAACATCACATCGGCTCTGGAACCTCTGAAATTTTGAAGCAGATGTTTTCTTAACATCCTGTAAATACTCCAATCATCTCAAACTGCTGCACTTTCACCTTTGTACAGATTTTAGAAATGTGCACATTGAGTAATGGCCCTGTCTAATCTGCTTGACGCTTATTGGTGCTCAAAGGGTAGCAAAGTTAGAAGATGTAGTGGAGCACATTCTAAATAAATCAGTGAGAAAAAACACACTGAACAGCAGGAGAAAATTACAGTGTCCAAATCATTCATACGCTGGTGATTACCATCTCACCTGGGTCCCCTAGATGCCACACAAGAGCCTGTGAAGCTAGAGGAGTTATTTATCAACCTGAGGCCCGAGTCTTCACAGTTCCACAGTGAGACCCACAAGTGAGGTAGAGACATCGAGTGCTGTGGGACAGCAGTGTGTTGGGAAGGGGATGTGCAGGCCTGGAGGTCCTCTGGGACCATTTATTCTCTGAACTAGTTGGGGGAGTTCTACGAAATTACATCTATAGTTGCATCAGTTTCCCAGCATGAAAATATCTGCATATTTGCATGTGTGTATGTGTGTGTGTGTGTGTGTGTGTGTGTGTGTGTGTATGTTGTGCACACGTGTGTGCATGTGATAAGGGGAAAAGAAAGACTGTGATTTTTATATTTTAACAGGACTAGGACCTCTATTTCAAACCTTATATAACTCAAATATCAATAAAAAAGAAACTTTTAAAGGGGGTCGTCGAGATGGATTAGCAGTTAAAGGCACATGCTACTCTTCCAGTGGACTTGAGTTTGGTTCTCATCATGTATATGAGTCATCATCAAGGAACCAGGCACCCACTTCTGGCCTCAACGGGCAACTGTGTGTATAAATGTATGTGCGTGAAGACCCACACACACATACACAAATAACAATAACCTTAAAAATTCTCTTAAAAGGAGAAGTGATGTGTGGGAAAGGCAGCTCAGACTACTCAGACTTTCATTCACATTCTATGGAAGCTCTCAATAGACTTAGACCTTTAGAGCTCGTGAGATTTTGTGTGGTAGCTTCTGGAAAAAAATACACACACACACACACACATATACATATATACTTATGTATATATATGCATATATATATATATGTGTGTGTGTGTGTGTGTGTGTGTGTGTGTGTGTGTGTGTGTGTGTGAGTTCTGGAAAAAAGTCTGGCTCCCTATGCCAAAATGTTGAACTTATACAAACAATATAAAATTTGTTATGCAGATAATATATGAAACAATTAATTACAGAAGTTTGCTGTCAGGCCTCATAAATCTGTGATTCACAATTTTCTTCATGCTGTGTATTAGACATATTAGTTATATAGTTATGTTAACTTGCTATATTGCAAGACATGTTGTGATATGTTTGTTACAGACATATGTGATGTATCTAATTTTTCTGAACTGAAACATTCATTTCCTTCTGTAGGGAAGGAGAAAGAAAATGATAGAACTTACAAGGCTGAGGCAGCTTATAAAGTTACAAGATTGACAAAGAACTTGCCCAAGGATACAAAGGCAACAGGAGACATCTGCTAGAGAAGAAGACTCATTTGCTGGAGTGCAAGCTGGGTAAGGAGCACCAGTTAAACAGCTTCTGTGAGTCCAACTCTGGCGATATGCTTGCCAGAGAGCCAGCCATGCTTCTCTAAGTAGCCACAATAAGCTCAGTAAGGAAGACTTGGGGAGACTTGTTTCTTTCATCTGTTGTCAGTGCCCTATCTAAAAGGAACAGACATTTGCTCATGTCAAGAAAAAGCATGTAATATACAATTTATCAATATATTTATATATCATAAACTATCATACATATTATATATTGGCAGTATTTTTGGCAATGCTAGAGACTGAGCCCAGGGTCCTGTACATGTTAGGTACTCATTGTACCAATGAACTACATCACCATCCTGGCCGTGTTGTTTTGAAGCACACACTTGAAATCTGAACACAGCTCCTCATGGTTTGCCTCTCACCTTCATTGTCATTCTAACAGATGATTGTGCTGAGAGGTTCATTGGGACCACAAGCTTCTTAGAACCTCTGCTTCCATCTGAGATGGAGAATGCTTCCCAGAGACTGAGGCTGCAACCCTAGTAGCAACAATGAATAGCACAGCTACAATAAACAGATTTGTTTAATCCACCAGAGTCTGAGGGGGTCAAAGAAACCTGGATGAAGCAAATTCCAAAACAGACAAGAGTGGAGAATGACTTATGTGTGCCTTCCTTCCTAGAGGAGGACTGATCAGGGAGTAAATTTGACAATGGTTGGGGCAAGCCAGATGAAAACCCCATTGCTGAGTGGGTACTGAGAAAAGAACAAGTTCTCAGCAACTCACAGTCAGAAGCTGGACCAGAAAGCATTGATGACCAGAGCCTCCCATGTTCTCCGAGCACATGGCTGGCTGAAAGAAGTGACCCCCCTCCAGCTCTAGCCAGATCAGATGAGGGTACCTGATACACAGATAAGAATGGACTCAGCTGAGTTTACTGTGAACCAATCCCATACAGTGCCAGACTGGTGAGGAAGATGTAACTTTGCTCTTGTGGTCTTGGTGGTTATCAGAATTTTAATTTTTGCTATGTTTTATGTATGTGGTAAGTAATAATTACCCAATAAAAATAAGAGCTACAAAGTGATCATATATTCTTTTTGACAGATTGTATAAGTTATATAGTTATTAAGTCAATGAACACTTACAAGTTGTGTGCAGAGATGAGGAAATGTAAATTATGATCAAGAGAAAAAAGATCATGAGGAGATCCACTCATATCTTGGATGTTATAATTCTCAAAAAAAACAACACAACGAAGGACTTTGACACTACCATGGAACCATACTCAGTGACTAATGGCAAATATGAACAGGAAGATTGAATCAGTGGAGTGAGCTTGCAGAGCAAGAGAAACAATAAAAACGAATGAGTTGGAGAGATGGCTCAGAGGTACTTGCTGCTCTTCAGAGGAAAGGAGACTCAGTTTCTAGCACCTTATCAGATAGCTCACACCTCCAGCTCCTTGAGATCGGTTATCTCTTTAGGTTTATGCAAATACCAACACACACACACACACACACACACACACACACACACACACACACAACATTAAGTTAAAACAAAACAAATCTTAATAACACTTCAAAAGTCTTTATATGTTAGTTCTATCATGTATCATTTCTGAGTCAGGTTTGCTTGTGGACCTCTTCTTTCCCTTTACAGACTGTATTCCTCCTCTTTGTAATCATGATAACTATCATTAAAACATTTGGTACATTTATGGTATGTGTGTGCATATGTTCATATGTGTGAGTGTGGGCCTGAATGTGTCATGGTGTGTGTATGGAGGTCAGAGGATAACCAGGCATGTAGGTCTTCACCTACCTGGCTTGGGATAAGGGTCTCTGATGCTTTGTGTGATGTATACCATGCTAACTGACCTTCAACCTTTAAGTAGTTTTGGTCTGGTGACTCCACCTGCCATGTTGTTGAAGGAGTGCTGAGAACACATATGCATGCTACCATCCTGTCTGAGATTCAAACTCAGGTCCTTAGGTTTATATGGCAAGTGCTTTACCCTGGAGCCAACTCTACTGCATGCAGAACAACTTTTGATTCAATACCAAACATTGTGGCATTTACATTTTCTGGCGCTAAACAGTTGTCTTAAGATTTATTTTCTTTTTTTTTCTCATTTTTTTATTCAAAATTTCCATCTCCTCCCCTTCTCCTCCCCCTTCCCTCCCCTCCCTTCCACCCATACCCCCACTCCACCCCTCTCCAAAGACAAAGAGCCATCAGGGTTCCCTTCACTATGTTTAGACCAAGGTCCTCCCAGCTCCCCCTAAGTCCAGGAAGGTGAGCAACCAAACTGAAAAGGCTCACAGTGAGCCCGTCCATGCTGTAGAGTTCATGTTCATTGCCATTGTCCTTGGTTTCTCAGTCCTCCTCCACCATCAGCCACATTCAGAGAGTCCGGTTTAGTCCCCTGTTCCATCAGTTCCATTCCAACTGGACTTGGTGGTCTCCCGTTAGATCTGCCCCACCGTCTCAATGGGTAAAAGCACTCCTCGCGGTCCTGGCTTCCTTGCTCATGATCTCCCTCCTTTTGCTCCTCATCAGGACCTTGAGAGCTCAGTCTGGTGCTCCTATGTGGGGCTCTGTCATTTTCTCCATCCAATGCCAGGTGAAGGTTCTATGGTGATATGCAAGATATTCATGAGTATGACAATAGGATCTGAACATTTCTGGCACCCTCTCCTCAGCTGCCCTAGGAACTAGCTGGGGGCGTCTTCCTGGACACCTGGGAACCCCTCTAGAGTCAAGTCTCTGCCAACCCTAGAATGGCTCCCTTAAGTAAGATATATAATTCCTTGTTCCCATATCTACCCTTCCTATATCCCAACCATCCTATTCCCCCAAGCTCTTCCCATCCTCCACTTCACACTTTTCTCTCCCCATCCCCCCATCCCTCCATCCCCCCCACCCCCATATTCCCATTTTTTGTCCGGCAATCTTGTCTACTTCCAATATCCAGGAGGATAACTATATGTTTTTCTTTGGGTTCACCTTCTTATATAGCTTCTCTAGGATTTTTTATGAATTATAGGCCCGATGTCCTTTATTTATGGCTAGAAACCAATTATGAGTGAGTACATCCCATGTTCATCTTTTTGGGCCTGGGTTACCTCGCTCAGGATGGTGTTTTCTATTTCCATCCATTTGCATGCAAAATTCAAGATGTCGTTGTTTTTTACCGCCGAGTAGTACTCTAATAGGTATATAGTCCACACTTTCTTCATCCATTCTTCCACTGAAGGGCATCTAGGTTGTTTCCAGGTTCTGGCTATTACAAATAATGCTGCTATAAACATAGTTGAACAAATGCTTTTGTAATATGATTGGGCATCTCTTGGGTAAATTCCCAATAGTGGGATTGCTGGGTCTTGGGGTAGGTTGATCCCAAATTTCCTGAGAAACCTCCACACTGCTTTCCAAAGCAGTTGCACAAGTTTGCATTCCCACCAGCAATGGATGAGTGTACCCCTTACTCCACATCCTCTCCAGCAAAGGCTATCATTGGTGTTTTTGATTTTAGCCATTCTGACAGGTGTAAGATGGTATCTCAGCGTTGTTTTGATTTGCATTTCCCTGATTGCTAAGGAGGTTGAGCATGCCCTTAAGTGTCTTTTGGCCATTCGAACTTCTTCTGTTGAGAATTCTCTGTTCAGTTCAGTGCCCCATTTTTTAATTGGGTTAATTAACATTTTAAAGTCCAGTCTCTTGAGTTCCTTATATATTTTGGAGATCAGGCCTTTGTCTGTTGCGGGGTTGGTGAAGATCTTTTCCCAGTCAGTAGGCTGCCTTTTTGTCTTAGTGACAGTGTCCTTTGCTTTACAGAAGCTGCTCAGCTTCAGGAGGTCCCATTTATTCAATGTTGCCCTTAATGTCTGTGCTGCTGGGGCTATACATAGGAAGCGGTCTCCTGTGCCCAGATGTTGTAGAGTACTTCCCACTTTCTCCTCTAACAGGTTCAGTGTGTTCAGATTGATATTGAGGTCTTTAATCCATTTGGACTTGAGTTTTGTGCATGGTGATAGACATGGATCTACTTTCATTCTTCTACAGGTTGACATCCAGTTATGCCAGCACCATTTGTTGAAGATGCTTTCTTTCTTCCACTGTGTGCTTTTAGCTCCTTTATCAAAAATCAGGTGGAAGGAGACAGATGTCCCAGAACCTTACCGGTAAACCATGAACCTTGTGATATAATATAAAATAATAGAAATGGATTAAGTTAAGATGTAAGAATAAGTATCGAAGAAGCCTAAGCTCTTTGCCAAGCAGTGCTGTAATTAACATAGTTTCTGTATGATTATTTGGGTCTGAGCTGTTGAGAAAGAAAAAGAAGACTTTGCTTACAGCCTATAGTATTTCCACTTTTTAGGGAATGTTGCAAATTTATAAACTAGTGGGAAATATATGTTTAATTTTACATAAAGAATTAGATCTTGACTGAATGTTTGATGCTGCAGGACACAGAGCACCTTCAATGTTTTTCAGAGTTGAGGCAAGTTTTGATTTTCTAGTTATCAGTGAGAATGATGTTTGAGACTGGTTTATGTTTTAGGGGCATTTCAGGAATTATTAGATATGCTGTCCTAATCTCAAATCCAAAAATCACTAAACTACATTTCTATCTTCCTTCGTTCCTTCATTCCTCTCTCTCTCTCCCTCCCTCTCCCTCTCTCTCTCTCTCTCTCTCTCTCTCTCTCTCTCTCTCTCTCTCTCTCTCTCTCTCTCTCATAAAACTTAAGCCAGCAACACAAATAGTAATTTTTAAAAGCAAGTACTTAAACAAAATTCAATATAGTGATATGTTTATTTAAAGATCAACAGTGAGAACATTTTAGAAGTCTTGTTTTCTGTGATTGCAGAGACTGTTGACTTTAAATGAGTAACATACAGTAGCCTCTAACATGAGGCAAGGGATTTGGGCAGTATTCACTGGTGCTGCATGGTGGGTGTGCTGTCATGAATACTGTGAGGTGAATGCCTGTGTGCCCATAACCAAAGTGGCAGTGAAGTCACAGGATGCTGCATGTACAAGCACTCTCAGAGATGCCTGGGAGTTCTGATAGAGTTGAATTTAATTTTGTGGTAGTCTAGTTTCAGATGCTTCAGACTTGTCAGATATTTTGTGACCCCCTCCACACTGAATCACATGACTCCATATGGGGTTGTGACTCACTGTTTAAAAAAAGCTAGGAAAGGTCTATGATGGGTGGTGGTGGCACATGCCTTTAACCTCTGCACTCAGGAGTCAGTGGCAAGTGGGTCGCCATGGGTTTTAATCCAGCCTGGTCTGCAGAGCTTGTTTCAAGACAGCCAGGGTTATTCCTTTAATCTCAGCACTTGGTATGCAAAAGTAGGCAAATCTCTGTGGGTTTGAGGTCAGCCTAATCTACAGTGAGTTGCAGGACAGCTAGAGTGACATAGTAAGACCCTGTCTCAAAAGCAAAAACACCAACAAAAAAGAAACTAGACCTGTAGCAGAACAGCCTAAAATTAGATTGAAAAATAAAAGTTATCCTACAAAGAAAGAATGGCGTTTGTTCCTGGATTTTGACAGGTACTACAAGCAAATCTTGTGGAACCCATCTTTTCTTTTGCTGGGTCTCTGAGAAAGACATCCAGTGCTCTCCCCTTCTCACTCGTCTGTCCTCTCAACCTCCAACTTGCAAAACTATTGTGTTAAGAGGATGCAGAAGGTCAGTCCTGGAGGTGTCATTCTGCCCTACAAATTCTCCTGAGAACAAGTGGAGAACAAAGTGTTCCTAGCATAGAAATCAAGGTACTTGGAGAATCTTGCAGCCAGTTTCCCTGGGAGGCTCACAGCCACAGCCCTGCCTTTCCAGCTCAGTTTTTTGTTGCTGTCTGTCTCCTCCTAGCTTGTTTCAGTGGAGGCAGCAGGTATCAGTACCTCCTGGGGTACAGAGATAACAAATCCTGGAAAGCTCCATAAAAACATCCATTTTGAGAGACACTTGTAACCTTTCAGTTGCTTTAAGAACTATTTACTTATTTCATCACTTGTTGTTTTATTTGAAAACCAAAACAGCATTTTGCTTGAGCTAGAAGCATTTCAGATTAAATTAGTCTTCAGATCAGAAATATGAGCAAAGGCTTCCTCATTAAACATTTTTCACTACCTTCAATAGAGGTACTTTGGTTATTTAATTTTTATTTTGACTTTGATTTCTTTTCCTCCTGAGACAGTCTCACTCTATAGTTCAGCCTGATCTGGAACAGAATATGTAGCCCAGGTTGGCCTTGAACTCATTATGCAGTAGCCCACCACTTCATGGTAATTTTAGCTCCTTCATCTCCTCAAATATTGGAATTACAGACATTAGCCACCTGGGTGTGACTCTTCTCTGGAGAGTCTTTTTCAGCCCTCATCATCTAACTCTCTGTTCCAATTTTTTTCTCCTCACCTGTAGTGATTGTATGTGCCACTGAGAGATTAGTGGACAAGACACAGGTGACATCTGTCCCTAATGCCCCATTATTTCCAGCCTGCAAACCCTGGTAAGTGGAAATGCCAATGTTCCTATCCTTTGAGTCACACGACACCAAGTCTGAGTGCAACTAAACTTTTCCTTTAAGCAGGACTTTCAGGAAGTTGAGGAATTGCCAAAAGAAGGAGGAAATAGTAGAACACCTGGATTCTAATTAACTTGTCATCTAATTAACTCTGTCACCAGCCCTCTGTGGATGTGATGGAGGCTCTCAAAGATAAAAGGACCATGCTGAGGATGGCAGTGGCCAAGGTCCAGCAGGCACTCAGGCTCATTTTTATTTATTCCTGATTTTCAGAAGAAAAATCAAATCATCACAGGAATGGAGTCTGGCATTTGAGGAAGAGAAAGGTGGGTTTTGTACGTGTAAATCTGGTGTGTTTGTTCTCCACATCAACAAATGTTTTGATAGACCAGTGTACCCTTCTCATTATCTCCAGGACCCTTTCCTATAGTGTTTTGTGGCTCAGCACTGGGTGGGTGACAAGGATGTCACCAGTACTGGGAATGGCTTTTCTCATTTTTTCTGTCACAATGGACAGGAGTCTGATACCACTTCTAAAGGCAATGCAAAGGACTTGGTAAACCATGGCAAGGAAGGAGGAACCATGGCAATATCATTTTGCAGAAACAGAAAAATACATAGGACTCAACTTGAAGAACCATGGGTTAACTAGAAATTTATAATTAGGAAATAGGGTGAAAGTCAGAGAATAGAGAATCATGTAGTGTGGAGCTGCGGGCAGGCCTGCTTTTTGTCCCGCCCGGCTCCCGGCCATCGGCTAGCTTGTGCCCCAAAATAACAACACACAAACTGTATTCTTTTAAACACTGCCTGGCCCATTAGGTTCAGCCTCTTATTCACATCTTGACTAACCCATATCTAATAATCTATGTAACACCACAAAGTGGTGTCTTACCAGGAAAGATTCAGCACATCTGAACTGGTGGCTAGCTTCATCACAACTCTCTCCCTGAGGAGAGGCATGGCGGTCTGACTAACTTAGGAGAGGCGTAGCATCTGACTGAGCCATCTACCTCACTTCCTTCTTCCTGTTCTGTCTACTCCGCCCACTTAAGGGCTGGCCAATCAAATGGGCCCAGGCAGTTTCTTTATTGAAATCAGCACAAACAGAAGACTCTCGCACATCATTTCCCCTTTTTCTGTTTAAACAAAAAAAGAAGGCTTTAACTTTAACTTAGCAAAATTACATGTAACAAAACAGTTATCAAGTAAGAATTACAATTACAATATTTATATCTACTTTATCTTTTTATCATAACTAAGGAAAACTATAGCTATCTATCTATTTTCAACTCTATCAAAGACTCCAGAAGGATATAATATTACCTAAGTAAACAAGAAATAAGCAACTTCCAAACTCTAGAAATGACAGAGAAATCTTGCTGCCTGGACAGTCACCCAAAGTTCTTTTGTACTGTTGGGGCATCCATCTTCGGCCTACAGGCCCATAGTATCCAGCAGACTTTTCCATGAAGCAGGAAATTTCAAAGACAGTTCAGTCACTTTCTGCTGTGTCCTGCAGAATGTCTTGCAGACTCTTTCATGAATCAGGAACCTCGAAAGATCATCTCACTTTTAGGTAAGTTTAGCAGTCCTCTGTCTGAGGGTTCTCTGTGTCCAGTTTATGCAATAGTCCAGGCAAGAGCAGTTTCTTGCGCAAATTGCTATCAAACTCCATAAGGATCCTCTTCGATGCCCATCATCTTCTTGAAGTAGATTGGTGCTGCCAGGAGCAGACGTGTCTCAGTGTCATGAAAAGCCCTAAGTTATTAAAACATTAAATGCCATATTCTGCAGTCTTTGAAAGATATGAAGAATGCCTATCTAACTGAAATATATCTCTATACATCTAGAAAATCTAACTAACATGACTACAAGCTTTACTATTATTGATGACTATCCATTAACAACCTATATACATTACATTTTTAAAATGAACTACACAATCACAATACATTAATCAGTATCAGAAATACATATACATATAACAAAATAGACCTTAAATTTCTATAAATAAGGCAAAATTTATACCAATGTAAATTATTCATATCTGTATCATCTCCCCCTTTAAATGTAAAAGAACATTTATAAACAATATTTGGGAACATGGGCGCAGTTATTTCTCTCCAAACTGCTTCATGCTGAATGGGGATGCTGTTAATCAGATCTTTTATGGTGTAACCTGTGTGCCAGGTTCATCTCAGTCATCAGTTGAGTGAAGTAATTTTCTGAAGGTGTTCACAGCAACCTTTCAGGAGGGCATGATCTATCATACCATATTGGGATAGAAGCAATCCATACGGTCTCATTTTCTGTAAAAACAAAAGAATCTCTTTTCCAAAGTATCATATCCTTAGATCCAAATTCTGAAGTCAAGGTATTTTCAAAATATCTATGTTGGATTAGTTCAGCAGCATTTATAAACAAATATCTTCATATGAGTCTTTAATTTACCCACCAATATTGGTAGGACTAAAGCCGTGACTTTGACAGGTAGATCCAGCCCATTCCTTAGCTTTTCGCGATTCCAGCCTTGTGGCTGAGATACCGGCCAGAGCCATGTTTATCACAACTCTGTGGCCCTTCAAGGTCCCCGCCAGCAAGCAAGCTGCAACAGTGTTAAACAACAATCCAAAGCTCCATAGTCAGGACCGCCTGCTTGAAAGAGTCAGAGTTTGCCCTGGCAGGATGGCCCAGAAAGCTGGCATTTTAAAACGGCACAGCTTTTTTTCCTGCTATGGCTGAAAACTGAAAAGCATGCAGTCAGTTTTTCATCAACACCACTTAAGTGTTTGGTGGCAGGACCTCTTAAAAGAGCTTCAGGGTTATGCAGCTAAAGCTAAGTCAGGACACCTCTCTTAGATGAGAGCGACTACTTACCTCTAGTAAGCAGAGCCAGACCCCAGAAATTGCTGTTACCAAGAAAACATACTTTATTCTTTCCCAAGCTTTCTCCAGCTTTCTGTGGATTCAGTTATCCACGTGTGGGCACCATTCTGTAGTGAGGGCTTTGGGCAGGCCTGCTTTTTGTCCCGCCCGGCTCCCGGCCATCGGCTAGCTTGTGCCCCAAAATAACAACACACAAACTGTATTCTTTTAAACACTGCCTGGCCCATTAGGTTCAGCCTCTTATTCACATCTTGACTAACCCATATCTAATAATCTATGTAACACCACAAAGTGGTGTCTTACCAGGAAAGATTCAGCACATCTGAACTGGTGGCTAGCTTCATCACAACTCTCTCCCTGAGGAGAGGCATGGCGGTCTGACTAACTTAGGAGAGGCGTAGCATCTGACTGAGCCATCTACCTCACTTCCTTCTTCCTGTTCTGTCTACTCCGCCCACTTAAGGGCTGGCCAATCAAATGGGCCAAGGCAGTTTCTTTATTGAAATCAGCACAAACAGAAGACTCTCCCACATCAGAATCACTAAAATGTAACACTAGGGGGAAGGAAACTGAGGCTGAGCCTACCTAAAAACATTGTTGCTGAAAGCAGTCCCAGCAAGTAGATGCTATTTCAGGAATGATGGGGGCATCATTCTGATCAGATATCATGAATGCTCAGGTAATGAGGTGATCTGATATAAAAGGAGGGGTGTTCTTGATAGCCTGATTTATAAGCATTCTTGCAAAACCTTAATTTTTTGGCATAACAGAGTCCGTTGTGGAGGACAATTTTAGAGCCCAATGAGGGTGGCGATGTGCCTCAGTTGATAGAATGATTGCAGAGCATGCGTAAAATCCCATATTCAGTGTGAAGCACTTCATAAACTTGGTGTGGAGGTACACCTTGGGTTCCAATTATGGAAGCAGAAGAATCATAAGTTCAAGATTACCTCAGGCCATATGGTAGAGAGTTTGAGGCCAGTCTAGTGTTCATAAGACCATGCCTCAAAACCAAACTAACAGGTCTTTGTTTCTCATGTCCCTGCCTCTCCCAAGCATTCCCTAGTGTATTCAGGTGTCCTGCTCCTGTACTAAGGCCATCCACCCAAAGGGATCAGACTCTGGCCTCCAGGCAGGTCTGAGGATTCCTGCAAGGGAGTGTGGGCTCCTTCAGATTGTGCTGCCAGGTTCACGGTGTGATATTCCATCCCGCCCCACCCCCACCTTGGCCCTTTTGTCTGGGCAGCGTCCCTGGACTGCCAGGAATCCCTGATCCTGTGCAGTGGAGTTCCATCTGGACTGGTGAGTGAGTGCAACCCTGGGGCAACCTGCCCTGGAAGAGAGCAAAGACCCCCTCCCCCAGCTCCTGCTGTAGGCTAGTCTTTGTTTCTCATGTCCCTGCCTCTCCCAAGCCTTCCCTAGTGCATTCAGGTGTCCTGCTCCTGTACTAAGGCCATCCACCCAAAGGGGTCAGACTCTGGCCTCCAGGCAGGTATGAGGATTCCTGCAAGGGAGTGCGGGCTTCTTCAGATTGTGCTGCAAGGAATAGCTCCTGCTCTGGCACTGAGGAGATCCAACCAGTTTCAGTCACAGCAAAGATTGGAACAAGACACCAAGCACCTCCCGGCACCATTTGAAGGAAGAGATGGGCAGGTGCCAATGCAAGAACTCCTCCAATAACATGAAAGGCAACATGACATCACTAGAATCCAGACATCCCGAAACAACAAGAATTGAACACCCTACTCCAGAAGATATAGAAGAAACCGACCTTAAACAGTACTTTATGAAAATAATAGAGGACCTTAAACAGGAGGTAAAAAACTGCCATAAAGAAATGGAGATGACAAACAAAAAGGTAGACGAAATAAATAAATCTCTCAAAGATACCCAAGAAAAATAAGAAAAAGCAATCAAACAGGTAAGGGAAACAGTACAAGACCTGATAAATGAAATGGAGGTAATGAAGAAAACACAATCTGAGGGAAGACTGGAAATGGAAATTCTGAGTAAATGAACAGAAACTTCAGAGACAAGTATTTCCAACCGAATACAAGAGATGGAAGAAAGAATCTTGGACTCTGAAGATACTATAGAGGAAATAAATTCACAGATTAAAGAATTAAACAAATCTAACAAATTCTTAACACAAAACATCCAGGAAATCTGGGACACCATGAAAAGACCAAACCTAAGAATAATTGGGGTAGAAGAAGGAGAAGAATTACAACTCAAAGGCCCAGAAAACATATTCAACAAAATTATAGAAGAAAACTTTCCCAACCTAAAGAAGGATGTTCCCATGAAGGTACAAGAAGCCTACAGAACACCGAATAGACTGGATCAAAAGAAAGCATCCCCGCACCATATAATAATCAAAACACAAAACATACAGAATAAAGAACAGATATTAAGAGCTGCAAAGGAAAAAGGCCAAGTAACATATAAAGGGAAACCTATCAGAATTACACCTGATTTCTCAATGGAAACCATGAAAGCCAGAAGACCTTGGATAGATGTGCTACAGACACTAAGGGAACATGGATACAAGCCTAGACTACTATATCCAGCTAAGCTTGCATTCACCATCAATGGAGAAAACAAGATATTCCAGGACAAAAACAGATTTAAACAATACGTAGCCACAAATCCAGCCTTGCAGAATGTAGTAAAAGGAAAATCACAAACCAAGGAGTCCAACAATGCCCACAATAAATCAGGCATCTAGTGACCCCTCATCAGCACAACTAGAAGAAGGGAAACACACAAACTCTATTACAAAAAAAATGACCAGAGTTAACAACCAATGGTCATTAATATCACTTAATATCAATGGACTCAATTCACCTATAAAAAGGCACAGGCTAAGAGATTGGATACGAAAACAGGATCCAACATTCTGCTGTTTACAAGAACCACACCTCAACCACAAAGACAGACACCTACTCAGAGTAAAGGGTTGGGAAAAGGTTTATCAAGCAAATAGACCTAAGAAACAAGCCGGTGTGGCCATACTAATTTCTAACAAAGTTGACTTCAAACTAAAATCAATCAAAATAGATGGAAAGGGACACTTTATACTCATAACAGGAAAAATCCATCAGAATGAAGTCTCAATCCTGAATATCTATGCCCCTAATATAAAAGCACCCACTTATGTAAAAGAAACACTTCTAGAACTCAAGGCAGCCATCAAACCATACACACTAATAGTAGGAGACTTCAACACTCCTCTCTCACCAATGGACAGGTCAATCAGACATAACCCTAACAGAGAATTGAAAGACTTAATGGAGGTAATGAACCAAATGGACTTAACAGACATCTATAGAACATTCCACCCAAATAGGAAAGAGTATATCTTTTTCTCTGCTGCTCATGGAACCTTTTTGAAAAATGACCACATACTCGGTAACAAAGCAAACTTTCACAGTTACAAAAAATATTAGTAATCACCTGTGTCTTATCGGATCACCATGGATTAAAATTAGAAATCAACAACAATGTTACCCCCAGAGAGCCCACAAACTCATGGAAACTGAACAATCAACTACTGAACCACACCTGGGTCAAGGAAGAAATAAAGAAAGAAATTAAAACCCTTCTAGAATTTAATGAAAACAAAGAAACATACTCAAACCTATGGGACACAATGAATGCAGTGCTAAGAGGAAAGTTCATAGCACTAAGTACCCACTTAAAGAAAACGGAGAAAGCACTCATTGGAGACTTAACATCACACCTGAAAGCTCTGGAAAAAAAGAAGCAGACTCACCTAGGAAAAGTAGAAGACTGGAAATAATCAAACTGAGTGCAGAAATCAACAAAAGAGAAACACAGAAAACAATCCAAAGAATCAATGAAACAAAAAGCTGGTTCTTGGAGAAAATCAACAAAGATTGACAAACCCTTAGCCAAACTAATCAAATGGCAGAGGGAGAACACGCAAATTAATAAGATCAGAAATGAAAAGGGGGACATAACCACAGACACAGAGGAAATTCAAAGAATCATTACATCTTACTACAAAAGCCTATATGCCACAAAATTGGAAAATGTAAAAGAAATGACAGTTTTTTAGATAAATACCATATACTATAGTTAAACCAGGACCAGGTAAATGCTCTAAATAGTCCTGTTAGTCACGAAGAATTAGAAACTGTTATCAAAAACCTCCCTACCAAAAAGAGCCCAGGACCAGATGGTTTCAATGCGGAATTCTACCAGAACATCCAAGGAGACCTAATACCTATACTCCTTAAGGTATTTCATAATATAGAAACACAAGAGTCACTGCCAAGTTCCTTTTATGAAGCTACAGTTACCCTGATACCTAAACCACACAAAGACTCAACCAAGAAAGAGAATTACAGGCCAATCTCACTCATGAACATTGACGCAAAAATTCTCAATAAAATACTGGCAAACCGAATCCAAGAACACATTAGAAAAATTATCCACTACGATCAAGATGGCTTCATTCCAGAGATGCAGGGCTGGTTCAACATACAAAAATCTATCAATGTAATCCATCATATAAATAAACTGAAGGAAAAAAACCATATGGTCATCTCATTAGATGCTGAAAAAGCATTTGACAAAATTCAGCACCCATTTATGATAAAGGCCTTGGAGAGATTAGGGATACAAGGGTCATTCCTAAATATAATAAAGGCTATTTACAGCAAGCCGACAGCTAACATCAAATTAAATGGAGAGAAACTCAAAGCCATCCCACTAAATTCAGGAACATGACAAGGCTGTCCACTCTCTCCTTATCTCTTCAATATAGTGCTTGAAGTTCTAGCAATAGCAATAAGACAACATAAGGGAATCAAGGGGATTCGAATTGGAAAGGAAGAAGTTAAACTTTTGTTATTTGCAGATGATATGATAGTGTACATAATCCACCCCCAAAACTCCACCAAAGAACTCCTACAGCTGATAAACTCCTTCAGTAACATGGCAGGATACAAGATCAACTCCAAAAAAATCAGTTGCCCTCCTATACACAACGGATAAGGAAGCAGAGAGGGAAATCAGAGAAGTATCACCTACACAATAGCCACAAATAGCATAAGATATCTGGGAGTAACTCTAACCAAGGAAGTGAAGGATCTATTTGACAAGAACCTTAAGTCTTTGAAGAAAGAAATTGAAAGCCGGGCAGTGGTGGCGCACGCCTTTAATCCCAGCACTCGGGAGGCAGAGGCAGGCGGATCTCTGTGAGTTCGAGGCCAGCCTGGTCTACAAGAGCTAGTTCCAGGACAGGCTCTAAAAAAGCTGCAGAGAAACCCTGTCTCGAAAAAAAAAAAAAAAAAAAAAAAAAAGAAAGAAAAAAAAAAAGAAATTGAAGATGATACCAGAAAATGGAAGGATCTCCCTTGCTCGTGGATTGGGAGGATCAACATAGTAAAAATGGCAATTCTACCAAAAGCAATCTATAGATTCAAGGCAATCCCCATCAAGGTCCCATCAAAATTCTTCACAGATATTGAGAGAACAATAATCAACTTTATATGGAAAATCAAGAAACCCAGGATAGCCAAAACAATCTTATACAATAAAGGTACTTCTGGAGGCATTACCATCCCTGACTTCAAACTCTATTACAGAGCTACAGTATTGAAAACAGCTTGGTATTGGCATAAAAACAGAGAAGTCGACCAACGGAATCGAATAGAAGACCCGGATCTTAAACCACAAACCTATGAACACCTGATTTTTGATAAATGAACCAAAAGTACACAATGGAAGAAAGAGGGCATCTTCAGCTAATGGTGCTGGCATAACTGGATGTCAACCTGTAGAAGAATGAAAGTAGATCCATATCTATCACCATGCACAAAACTCAAGTCCAAATGGATTAAAGACCTCAATATTAATCTGAACACATTGAGCTTGATAGAGGAGAAAGTGGGAAGTACTCTACAACAAATGGGCACAGGGAACCGTTTCCTACGCATAACCCCAGCTGCACAGACATTAAGGACAACATTGAATAAATGGGACCTCCTGAAGCTCAGCAGCTTCTGTAAAGCAAAGGACACTGTCACTAAGACACAAAGGCAGCCTACTGACTGGGAAAAGATCTTCACCAACCCAGCAACTGACAAAGGTCTGATCTCTAAAATATATAAGGAACTCAAGAGACTAGACTTTATTTATTTATTTATTATTTATTTATTTATTTATTTATTTATTTTTTGGTTTTTGGAGACAGGGTTTCCCTGTAGTTTCTAGAGCCTGTCCTGGAACTAGCTCTTGTTGACCAGGCTGGCCTCGAACTCAGAGATCTGCCTGCCTCTCCCGAGCGCTGGGATTAAAGGCGTGCACCACCACCGCCTGGCTGAGACTAGACTTTAAAATGCTAATTAAACCAATTAAAAAATGGGGCTCTGAACTGAACAGAGAATTCTTATCAGAAGAAGTTCAAATGGCCAAAAGACACTTAAGGTCATGCTCAACCTCCTTAGCAATCAGGGAAATGCAAATCAAAACAACTTTGAGATACCATCTTACACCTGTCAGATTGGCTAAAATCAAAAACACCAATGATAACCTTTGCTGGAGAGGTTGTGGGGTAAGGGGTACACTCATCCATTGCTGGTGGGAATGCAAACTTGTGCAACCATTTTGGAAAGCAGTGGGGCGGTTTCCTTGGAAATTCAGGATCAACCTACCCCAGGACCCAGTAATTCCACTCTTGGGAATATACCCAAGTGATGCCCTACCATATTACAAAAGCATTTGTTCAGCTATGTTCATAGCAGCATTATTTGTAATAGGCAGAACCTGGAAACAACCTATATGCCCTTCAGTGGAACAATGGATGAAGAAACTGTGGAACATATACATACTAGAGTACTACTCAGCGGTAAAAAAACAATGACATCTTGAATTTTGCATGCAAATGGATGGAAATAGAAAACACTATTCTGATTGAGGTAACCCAGACCCAAAAAGATGTACATGGATGTACTCACTCATAATCGGTTTCTAGCCATAATTAAAGGACATCGAGCCTATAATTCGGGATCCTTGAGAAGATAACAAGAAGGTGAACCCAAAGAAAAACATATAGTTATCCTCCCGAATATTAGAAGTAGACACAATCACCAGGCAAAAATTGGGAACTTGAGGGTGGGGCGAGATGGGGCCAAGGGAAGATGGGGAGAGAAAAGCGTGAAGGGGAGAATAGGGGGAACTCGGAGGAATGGGATGCTTGGGATACAGGAAGGGTGGATATGGGAGCAGGGAAGCATATATCTTAATTCAGGGAGCCATCTGAGGGTTGTCAAGAGACTTGACTCTAGAGGGGTTCCCAGGTTTCCAGGGAGACGCCCCCTGCTAGTTCCTTGAGCAGCTGAGGTAAGGGAGCCTGAAAATGCCAGTTCCTATAGCCATACTGATGAATTTCTTGCATATCACCATAGAACCTCCTCCTGGCGATAGATGAAGAAAATGACTGAGCCCCACATTGGAGCACTGGACTGAGCTCCCAAGGTCCTGATGAGGAGCAGAAGGAGGGAGAACATGAGAAAGAAAGTCAGAACCGTGAGGGGTGCGTTCACCCATGGAGACGGTGGGACAGAACTAATGGGAGATCACCAACTCCAGTTGGAATGGGACTGATGGAACATGAGACCTAACCGGACTCTCTTAATGTGGCCTATGGTGGAGGCTGGCGGAGAAGCCAAAGACAGTGGCGCTGGGCTTTGATTCTTCTGCATGGACGGGCTCTGTGGGAGCCTTCTCAGCTTGGTTGATCACCTTCCTGGACCTGGGGGGAGTTGGGAGGACCTTGGTCTTAACATAGAGTAGGGAACCCCGATGGCTCCTTGGCCTGGAGAGTTAGGGTGGGTATGGGTGGAGGGGAGGGGAAGGAAGGGGGAGGAGGATGGGAGGAGATGGAAATTTTTAAATATAAAAAAATAAACCATAAAAAAACCAAACTAACACAACCTAATATAGCCCTATCTAAAGCTTGGTTAAGTAAGGAATCTCTTTGTCACGTTTGAGGAAGTGCCAGTTTCCTTTAAAAAATCGGATGTGGGACAATTTAGAAAGGCCTGCCACCTGGATCATTGGAGTCTTGGTTGTATTCACTGGGAACTCCTTGGGTCTCAGATATGAGATAACAGAATTTAAGGTTGCTTAACTTAAACACAAAGGCTATTTCTCTGACTATGAAAGGGTAGGCAGGCTGGATGTGCAGATAAGAATGTATTTCAGTGATCCCCAAAGTGAAAGAATTTAAATCATACCATCTTGATTTAACCGGAATGTTACTTCATGGAACAAGGATACAGAACTTCAGGAGACAGTCCCCAGCAATGTCTAGATTTTAGCACAGTTAAGAGGAACATAGCAATGGTGCCATATTGCAGATGTGGAAGAATCGGAAAGGAGCCATTCTTCAGGGAAAGATTTAGAGTTCAGTCTTGAGTCTGAATGTTGATACCAACTAAGATAGAGGTTGTGTGAGGACCCACAGATGTGAGCCTGTTCCACCTTGACTGGATGCCAGAAAGTCTGAGTTTATTTCTGTTCTTTCAAAGTTGTTGACAATAGATGTGGATACAAACAAGAGATTCTGACTTAGGATGTGATTAATTAGTATTTGGGGTATAGAGGTGGGTCTGCTCCCCCTGGACTAAAAGTCAGAAAACTCAAGTCTGTTTTTTATATCATGTTAACGAAGTCTGTTGCTTTCTCCCCTCCCCTTTTTGAATGAAGTACATGAGCACATGGAAAATAAAGATTAATGAATTAAAAATTCAGTATTCACTGAATTTCCTTCCTAGTGCTGTTCTGGGTTTCTGTTTCTTATTGCTTCTATATCTCTGTTCCTTTTGTGTAATAATTCTAATCCTCATGTTCCTAACCTGGGATATGTGAGTTTCACTGAGACTGGTCTTTGACAAGGCTGCCAATTGAATGTAAGTGAAACTATCTGAAAGAATGTTTTCTTTTTCTGGCCATCCTCTCTACAGAGTTGAGGATGATTACCTTGACTGCCCTTTCCTCTGACCTTGAACTGCCTTTACTCCTGAGTTCTGAGATGGCTGGCTTGTGCCATCACACTCTATGTGGTATTGATGGTGGAATTCAGGCATTTGTGCAGCTAGGCATGTACTGAATTCACTGAACCCCAGCCCAGCCTCCAACTATCCTTTGTTGTTAAAATAAGCCTTCAGTCCCCTTAAATTAGCCACTCTTCACACTTCCTTTCTTTCTCTTTGTTTCTTTTAAAAAAAATTCTTTCTTTTATTTTTCTCTTTTAAGACAGTAAACAATTAGTAGTTGTCTTCTGAGTTAAGGTCAGAACACTCCTAAACTGAGCTCAGTCTTTTCATTTAGTGGAGGGATGGAGCTTATAAATAAAATAATAGGTAATGGATGTACCAGGAATGGACTAAAAAGATGCAAGCTGATTGTACTGACTGATCTCAGTTTTATTCCTCAATGTCTCACACTGAAAGGTCAAGAGCAACAGGACTCAGCACTCTGGGTCCAGAATAGCCAAAGTAAGTTTTGTCATCTGGTGGAGGGTGTCCCCCAAGATCCAGAATCTGGCTGTGCTGTTCATGGTTTCAGATTCTTCCTCTAAGTGAATTAAATCATACTACAAGACAGTTTCAGCTCTGAAGGCTGCACAAAAGTCTGATGTACCTTTTTGGCAGGAGGTACCACATAGCCTTTCAAAGCGCTAAAAGCCTGCCTCCTACAGCCATCTGTGTTGGCAAGCCCAGCTGAAGCAGGGCAGACCTTGGAGATGGGAGCTGGTGGAGGCAAATTTCATCCACTTGGGAGTCAAACCCAGTCCAAAGATATTTACATCAAATGTTTTCTTTCTTTTGCCCATGTTAATGCATTTCTTTCTCAAAGCAGCCAGAGGTTTTAATGAGTTTCACAGAGAGAATTCCTGACCCTCCTGTCTTAGGAACCTTTAAACATAATGGAAAATGAGTACAAACAGGAATATGTTCAGAAGATACAGTGCGTAAGAACTGTGGCTCCCCACACCTGTGCAAATGCCCAATTAATTAGAAAATCAATTTTTCAGTCCAGGTGTCCCGGAGGGGAGAAAGAGAGCAGTCATGATGAGATAATTCTTTCTCATCACTAAAAGGCAGCCTAAAGGTCATCTCAAAGCAGTTTGGATTAAAGAACTCCTTAAAAAGCCACCACATTCTCTCCCTCTTTTTAACTGAATTTTGATGAAGGTAGAGAGGAATAACAGGGCATCTTGCATTATATAAAAAACTTTACAAAAAAAGAAAGAAGAAAGGAAGGAAGGAATAAATAAAAGAAGAAAAGAAGGAAGGAAGAAAGGTAGGAAAGAAGGAAGGAAGGGAGAAAAGAAAGCTCTCTAAAGACACCCAAGTTCTGAGAGGAGATTTATAACTCTTCAAAGAAATGGCACTGTTTTGGTAAGGAGGCCGTTGGGTATTGGCTGTCCATGTCACAGAACACTAGCTTCAGAGGCTTTCCCTTGTTAAAGCATTCAGGATGCTGAGGCATCTGCTTGCTGTGAGAAACTGAAAGGCTAGGGTTTTCTGCTCTGTTTGAATGGATAGAAAAGCAGGATCCCAGATAGTTGGTGCTCTTTGTGTCTGTCTGTCTGTCTGTCTGTCTGTCTGTCTGTCTGTCTGTCTGTCTGTCTCCTTTATATGTGTGGGAGCAGAGTTGGTGGATAACCTTGTGTGTCCTTGCTCAGGTACATTCCACTTTTTGCTTAAGATAGGAACTCTCCTTTGTCTAGCACCTTTCTGAGTAGGACAGACTAGTTGTCCAGTGAGTTTGGGTGTCCACCTGTTGTTGCCTCTCCTTTTACCATTGCCGAGGTAATAAACATGCACTACCATGCCTTCTTTATATGTTTTTTTATGTTGGCTCTGGGGATCTGTTTTACCAATTGAGTCTGGGATTCCAGTGTTTAGCCTCACCCCAGCTATGTGGATAGTGACTCCAAGAGCCTGGGAGCAAAGCTGTACCTCCCCCAAATTTCTGTATTTCTCAGACATCTCTTGGCTTCTTTAAAGAAGGTTATGGTGGCAACTGACATGGCTATTTTCTTTCATATCATAATATGGATTTCTGAGGTAGCCTTGGATCTGTTTTGAATACTCTGACCTAGACGCACAGATCAGGTCTGCATGGAACAGCATTTTCTCGCCTCTGGGCTGATTTGTCTCTGAGAATATAAACCATTGGTTTTATCTGCAGCTCTGCTCCTGGTCTCTTGATTTTATTCCTCATTTCATGCAGCCCATAATCCTATAGTTGTAGCTCTTCCACTCATGGTGCTTTCTAGTGATGTTTCTTTCTGGAAGAAAATGCCTCTGAAAAAATACCCAATGCAGCTACATTTTGAAGAAATTTGGAAAGCTGCCTGGATTTTAAAGGAACAAACAAAAACAAAAGCAGGAAACAAACATAGTTAAAGGTCCCTAAAAAAATCTCCCCTCACTGCTTGGAAACTTTCTTTGGATGTTTTCCTGACCCCTCAATGTCTCAGTTATGCTCTGTGATTCTATACCATCCCCCAACCCACATAATATTCTTGAGCTAAGAAAGTATTCTTTGGTTTCATTTAAATCCTACTAGTCAGTCACCACATAGATCTTCACATACAAATTCCATGTGTGGTGTTCAATCATTTCCAAAGAGCCCTCAGTTGAGAAAGTTCTTGTTCATCAAGTGGAGTCTGTGTCCCTTCTCCCCCTACCCCCTTTATTTTAGGAGGCTGGCTTAGTACAGACACAAAAGGTCTTACTTTGTGGTTACCAGGGAAGGGTTACTTATGTTATAGGGACTGTCTTAAGGTCTCTTGTTCTTATTTTTGGCATTAACTTAAGCTTAAGGCATCATTACTTGAGGATAAAAGTTTTAAAATAAATCCTTGAAGACAGACCAAAAGAAGACACCAGCCTTTATTCATGCACATTGATCAGGAGCAGATGGAGGAAGGTGAAATTTCTGGTTCTCAAAAGAAACGTGCTGTGTACGGAACTTTTTTCTACTTGTGGCCTTCTAAATGAGGTCTAAAAATCAGTGAAATGGTTTCAATGGAAAGAAACCAGAATGGCAAAGAGTTACCAGCCACAAAGGTTTTGAGATCTGTGTGTGTTTAAAATTTATAAATCCAAGGAGAACAATACAACTCTGTAAATATTCTGCACTGTGGACTTGTGGGCAAGGAGCCAAGAGTTTTGGGAGAGTATATTTCCTAAGTTGGTATCAAAACTAGATTGTCTTAGGAGTCCTTACTAATCCTGATGATGCTTTCAGCTATAAGAAAATCTGCGAGTAGTCCTGTATAGGAAATGTTAGCGAACATCTTTGAAACTGGCAGAGGATCCTTTTGTTAACTGGAAATCTATTTGTGGCTCTCACCCTCAAGTGCATGTAACACATGCTGCAAGCATGTACTGCACACACACACACACACACACACACACGAAAAATACTTCTAAATACATTTTCATGAACTTTCCCATGCATAATGCTCCTTTAGTTTTTATTACTTAGTTGTAACTTAACAATAGAGTACTATAGAATTAAGTAATTCTAGGAAACAGTTGTAAATTTAAAAATTCAGACAATTTTAATTTTGAGAATCCCAGTTTTTGCAAATATCGCTGATATCATGCTAAAGAATATATATATTACTCTTGAGTAATAAAATGTGGCTAAACAGCCTCCACAGCATCATCTACCTACCAGTAACATAATTCATCGTCCCCTCACCAATTCCATTTATAGTTCCTTTGTGTCTAACTTCAAACACCATGAGGAAGGCTGATGAGGATGTCATATACTAAGTATACTTATAGATGACACATATTTTATTCTTATTTCTCTAGCTACTCTGGCCTTATCATCAGTGAATATGACAGCACAGATGACCTGGCCCCATCTCACAGATGAGCAAAATGATTCAAAGAGATGTTAGCGACAAATTTAATGCCACACAGAAACATTAGTGGGATTTGACTTACCATTGCTTGGTTCTAAAGCCCTCTTTTCATTTTTACTGTAGTACATTATTTTTCTTAGATATCTTTACAGACTATTCTATATTTTTCTCGTTTGGCAAAATGAGTATGAGAGAGTAGGCAAGGTAAGATTAGAGTCACTCACAGGGTCAAATAGACTCATAAATCGCCACAATTGACAGATTTCACTGTGGACAGATGGCAGCTTTGGCTAGGATGAGCTCTATTTCTTCAAAAGCAACTCTGTGTTTCCTGTGGCTGTCCCTCCTGCCCACATTTGGGTAGACTTAGCATGGGAACGGGCCAGAGAACTCATTTGACTTCATGTAAATCTTAACAAATCTTTTGCTTTCTTTTAAACTATATTTATTTTTATTTGTGTTTGCTCTCCTGAGCTTTGATATGATCTTTCCTTATTATCCTCCTGCTCCTACTTTTTAGAATAGAAATGCTTTACTTAGTGCCCTTATTTACTGGAAATAAAACTTGATTTCTTCTTTTGAACAGAGTTAAGTGATTGCCTTGAGTTTCAGAGTGGCTAGTGCGATGATGGGAGCAAGGAACGTACAAGGCCAGCTAGAAGAACATACTATCTCAGAATAGAAGAAACAACTCCAAGAGTGAAAGAGAAACAAAGACACAGAAGCCTCTTCAAATGGACCCAAACAAGTCTGAGAGCCTTAATCCTCAAAATAAATAGCTAGTAAAGAATGATAAATCATTGAATATATAGTACGAAAACATGGCTGTAATATTTGTGGGAAGTGAATGCTGATTCATGAGTATGGAAGAAATGATTTCATTAAAATAATCACACATCTGTGGCAATGATAATAATAATTTAATGAGAAATACCTATGGATAAAAATTAAGGAATTGAAGATCTAAGAAGGTATTTACACGATATGAAAGAAGTAGTTTTCATAAAATATATGTGTACTAAGAAGAAAACACGGTTAGTATTTGGAGAGGTCTGGCAGGTAGCATCTTAACCCAATTATCAAACTTATATCTACAGCAAAGTGAAAGAAAGTAGCTGTCAGGACTTGAAAGTAGCTGTCAGGACTTGAAAGTAGCTGTCAGGACTTGCTGCGAGGGTGTGCTGGGAGGGTACGCAGCAGGGAAGGTGTGCTGGGAGGGAGTGCTGGGAGGAGGTGCAGGGAGGGTGTTCAGGGAGGGTTGCAAGGAGGGTGTACAGGGAGAATATGCAGGGAGGGTGTGCAGGGAGGAGGTGCAGGGAGGGTGTTCTGGGAGGAGGTACAGGGAGGGTGTGTTGGGAGTAGGTGCAGGGAGGGTGTACTTGGAGTAAGTGCAGGGAGGGTGTGCAGGGTGGATGTGTTGGGAGGGGATTGAAGAGTCTCCCACAAAAGGCAGGAGTTTAATCACAACAAAACATCAAGTAGTTTCAACCTGTGGACAAAATAACTGGCTCTTTATTTTCAAAATATCAAGGTCAAGATTATTTAAAAAAAAAAAAAAGGACAAAAAAAGAAAAAAGAACTGAGGAAGTATTTCGGGAGACAAAAATCACTGCCAGCCAGGATTGTGTCCTTTGTGAAACGTGATTGCTACAGGTTGGACTGAAGTGAGGGTAAGTGGTAATGATGCGTCAATGTTAAGTTTCCTTGTATTTGTTAGTTTCAGTGTGACTGTGTAGAATAACATAGCTGTTTGAAGAAAATTCACACTGAAGTGTTCAGGAGTTGTAAGATAATTTATAAATTATTTTGAAATGTTTATGAATGATTAGGTTTTATATCACACTTAAGGGCTGGAGAGATGATTCAGTGGTTAAGAGCATTTGCTGTTCTTCAGAGGACTTGTTAGGTGCCTCAAACCCACCTAAAATTTAGTTTCAGGGCACCTGATGCCTTCTGCCTTCATGGGCACGTATACACATTATCATATATACTTTTGCACATGCACATACATACACACATACACAAACAAAACAGACAAATAAATCTTAAAATGATTTTAATATGGAAAAAATGGATAAAAAATAATCCTCCCACCAAAATTCTATCATAGATGGAGGAGAGGCTCAAAAGACTTCCTTATTCCCAGCAGCTACAGGCAGGTAATAGATTCTGGGATTCTGCAGTGATGTAGCTACTGGTGAGTTGCTCTTGCTCTAGTTATGTATGCTTATGACAGCAAAAGACATGAGCATAGGAAGGGAGATTTTTTTAGCATAAAAATCTCCATGGGCTGAGTGGGTGGGGGAAGGAGGTGTGTGAGGATAATGGAAGGGGATATGACCAGGGTGTTATATATGTTATGAAATTGTGACAGAATAGAGATTAAGAAAAGAAGAGGCTTCTGCTTTAAAAATTGTTAATATAGGGACTGGAGATAAGGCTCAGTAGTTAAGAGCACATGTTGGTCTAGAAGAGGACCTAGGGTGGCCTCTTAAAACCCATATGATGGATTACAACTGTCTGTAACTCCAGTTCCAGGGTACTTGATGCCTGCTTTGGCCTCCATAGGCATTACACTTATATGCATGTAATCAAAACACTTATAATGATAAAATAAATATATTTTAAAAGCCTACTATAGAGTAGAAAGGCTAAAACATTAAAGATGAGGTAAAGTCAGCAGAGCAGAGACAGCTATGTGGTTCTGGTAATAAACATGGCTCTCAAAGTAAATGGCCCATTCACCAATGGTGGTTGTGTCAGAACTGACAGTAAGGTGTATGAGGGTGGCATACATCTTGCAGGCTGTAGTCTCTTTCCTCCTTGCAAAGGTGCATGAACTCCTAGGGTAATTTCAAGCTATGCAGAATAAATGGCCAGGGAACTATAGTTGTTAGTTATTATTACTATTATCATTATCTATTGCTTATTTTAGTGAAGCAGCTACTTCTAAATTGTGCCTTTGCAAGCTATTATATGGCCTTGAGATAACTTTATTTTTTTTTCCTGGAGCCACTTTTTCTATTTAAACTAGGAACAAAATTGTCTTATTAGCCATCAAAACAATGGTTTTAAGAATTAAGTGATTCTCCCTTTTTCCTCCCTTCTTCGGGGCCATAAGATCCCCCAGCTCAGCCCATTTGGGCGCTGGGACAGGGTGGTGAGCACATTTGGGCTGGAGTTCCTTTGTTTCAATAGCCTGCCTGCAGCAAGGTAGGCCTTTTGTTTGTGAGGTTCCTGGCCACCTAGGGGTTCTGATCCTGTATCAGAAGATCCACTAGAGGGGTGAGTGAGTTCCTGATCCATGGCAGCAGCCCGGGAGATGGAGCACAGACATTCCTCAACCCCCTTTACTTCCTGGTCATCCTGCAGGGGCTCTTCTCCCCAGCTACTGCCTCCCTCTTCCTATCCCACCCCAGCTTGCACCCAGGAACCCCTCCCTTCTTCCTCCCTTCTTCAGGGCCATAAGATCCCCTAGCTCAGCCCTTTTGGATGTTGGGACAGAGTGGTGAGTGCAATCAGGCAGGAGTTCATTTGTTTCAATACCCTGCCTGCAGCAAGGTAGGCCTTTTGTCTGAAAAGTCCCTGGCCACCTAGGGGCTCTGATCCTGCACCAGAAGATCCATCAGAAGGGTCCCTGGCCAGCAAAGGGAACTGATCATGAACGTGAAGATCCATCAGGGAGCATTCAGAGGAAGAGATGGGGAGGCACCAACGCAAGAACCCCTTCAACAATCTGAAAAACAACAAGAAAACACCGGAACCCAGCGAACTTATAACAGGAAAACTTGAACACCCTAATCAAGAAGAAGTAGAAAAATTTGACTTTATGAAACTGATAGAGGCCCTTAAACAGGAGGTGGAAAACTCCATTAAAGAAATGGATGATTAGAATAACAAAAAGTTTGAAGAAATGAGTAAATCAGTAAATGATATCGTAGGAAACCAAGAAAAAACAAACAGATAATGGAAACAGTTCAAGACTTGAAAACTGAAATGGAGGCAATGAAGAAAACACAAACCAAGAGCTGGCTGGATATGGAAAATCTAGGTAAATTAACAGAGACTACAGAAACAAGCATAACCAACAGAATACAAGAGATAGAAGAAAGAATCTCAGATTCTGAAGACATCATAGAGAAAATAAAAGCACCGATCAAAGAAAACAGTAAATCCAACAAATTCTCATCACAAAACATTCAGGAAATCTAGGACACAATAAAAAGACCAAACCTAAGAATAATAGGTATAGATGAAGGAGAAGAATTACATATAGAAGGCCCAGAAAATATATTCAACAAAATTATAGAAGAAAACTTTCCCAACCTAAAGAAAGATATTCCTATGAAGGTTCAAGAAGCATACAGAACACCGAATAGACTGGATCAAAAAAAAATCCCATCACCATATAATGAATAAATCACAAAACATACAGAATAAAGAAAGAATATTAAGAGCTGCAAAGGATAAAGGTCAAGTAACTTATAAAGGTAAACCTATCAGACTTACACCTGACTTCTCTATGGAAATCATGAAAGCCAGAAGGTCCTGGGTAGATGTACTGAAGAAACTAAGAGACCATGGATGCAAGCACAGACTACTATACCCAGCCAAGCTATTGTTCACTATCAATGGAGAAAACAAAATATTCCAGGATAAAAACAGATTTAAACAATACGTAGCCACAAATCCAGCCTTACAGAAAGTAATAGAGGGAAAATCACAAACCAAGGAGTTCAACAATGCCCACAGTAGCTCAGACATCTAGCGACCCCTCACCAAATCAAATCAAAGAAAGGAAACACACAAATTCTACTACCAAAAAAAAAAATAAGTGGAGTTAACAACCACTGGTCATTAATATCACTTAATATATCAATGGAATCATTCACCTTAGGCACAGGCTAAGAGATTGGATATGAAAACAAGATCCAACATTTTGCTGTTTACAAGAACCACACCTCAACCACAAAGACAGACATCTACTCAGAGTAAAGGGTTGGGAAAAGTTGATCAAGCAAATGGACCTAAGAAACAAGCTGGTGTGGCCATACTAATTTCTAACAAAGTTGAACTCAAACTAAAACCAATCAGAAGAGATGGAGATGGACATTTTATACTCATAACAGGAATAATTCATCAGGAAGAAGTCTCAATCCTGAACATCTATGCCCCTAATACAAAAGTACACACTTATTTAAAAGAAACACTTCTAGAACTCAAGGCAGTCATCAAACCAAACACACTAATAGTAGGAGACTTCAACACTCCTCTCTCACCAATGGACAGGTCAATCAGACAGAAACCTAACAGAGAAATAAGAGAATTAATGGAGGTAATGAATCAAATGGACTTAACAGACATCTATAGAACATTCCACCCAAATAGGAAAGAATATACCTTCTTCTCTGCAGCTCATGCAACCTTCTCAAAAATTGACCATATACTCAGTAACAAAGTAAACTTTCACAGATACAAAAAAAATATTAGTAACCACCTGTGTCTTATCATTTCACCATGGAATAAAGTTAGAATTTAACAATGATTCTACCCTCAGGGAGCCTACAAACTCTTAGAACCTGAACAGTCAACTACTGAACCACCCCTGGGTCAGGGAAGAAATAAAGAAAGAAATTAAAGTCTTTCTTGAATTCAATGAAAAGAAAGACACAACATATCCAAACCTATGGGATACTATGAAAGCAGTGCTAAGAGAAAAGTTCATAGCTCTAAGTGCCCACATTAAGAAAATGGAGAAAGTTCACATTAGAGACTTAACAGCACAGATAAAAGTTCTAGAAAAAAAAGAAGCAGACGCACCTAGGAGGAGTAGAAGATTGGAAATAATTAAACTGTGAGCTGAAATCAACAAAATAGAAACACAGGAGAAAATCCAAATTATCAATAAACAAAGAGCTGGTTCTTTGAGAAAGTCAACAAGATTGACAAACCTTTATCCAAATTAATCAAAAGGCAGAGAGAGAACATGCAAATTAATAAGATCAGAAATGAAAAGGGGGACATAATAAAAGACACTGAGGAAATCCAGAGAATCAGTAGGTCTTACTACAAAAGCTTATATGCCACAAAATTGAAAAATATAAAAGTAATGGACTTGTTTTTAGATAAGTACCACTTACCAAAATTAAATCAAGACCAGGTGAACAATTTAAATAGACCTATAAGTCGTAAGAAAATAGAAGCTATCATAAAAAACCTCCTAACCAAAAAAAAAAAAAAAAAAAAAAAAAAAAAAAAAAAAAAAAAAGCCCAGGACCTGATGGTTTTAATGCAGAATTTTATCAGAACTTCCAGGAAGAGCTGATACCTATTCTCCTTAATGTGTTTAACATAATAGAAACAGAAAAGTTATTGCCAAACTCTTTTTACGAAGCTACAGTCACCCTGATTACAAAACCACACAAAGACTTAACCAAGAAAGAGAATTACAGACCAATCTCACTCATGAACATCGATGCAAAAATTCTCAATAAAATTCTGACAAACAGAATCCAAGAACACATTAAAAAATTATTCATTATGATCAAATAGGCTTCATGCCAGAGATGCAGGGCTGGTTCAACATACACAAATCTATCAATGTAATCCATCATATAAATGAACTGAAAGAAAAAACCATATGATCATTTCATTAGATGTGGAAAAAGCATTTGACAAAATTCAACACCCCTTTATGATAAAGGTTATGGAGAGGTTAGGGATACAAGGATCATACCTAAATAAAATAAAAGCAATATATAGCAAGCCAACAGCTAATATCAAATTAAATGGAGAGAAACTCAAAGCCATTCTACTAAAATGAGGAACAAGACAAGGCTGTCCACTCTCACCATATCTCTTCAACATAGTTCTTGAAGTACTAGCAATAAGACAACATCAGATCAAGGGGATTCGAATTGGAAAGGAAGAAGTCAAACTTTTGTTATTTGCAGATGGTATGATAGTGTACATTAGTGACCCCCAAACCTCTACCAAAGAACTCCTACAGCTGATAAATACCTTCAGTGAAGTGGCAAACTACAAGATCAACGCAAAAAAAAAATCAGTAGCCCTCCTATACACAAAGGATAGAGAAGCAGAGAGGGAATTCAGAGAAACTTCACTTTTTACGATAGCCACAAATAGCATTAAGTATCTTGGGTAACTCTAACCAAGGAAATGAAAAATCTATTTGACAAGAACTTTAAGGCATTGAAGAAATAAACTGAAGAGGACACCAGAGAATAGAAAGACCTTCCATGCTCTTGGATGGGTAAGATCAACATAGTAAAAAAATGGCAATTCTACCAAAGGCAATCTATAGATTCAATGCAATCCCCATTAAAATCCCAACAAAATTCTTCACAGACCTTGAGAGAACAATAATCAACTTTATTTGGAAAAACAAAAAACCCAGGATAGCCAAAACAATTCTTTACAATAAAGGAACTTCTGGAAGCATTACCATCCCTGACTTCAAACTTTATTACAGAGCTACAGTAATGAAAACAGCTTGGTACTGGCATAAAAACAGAGAAGTTGACCAATGGAATCAAATAGAAGACCTGAATATTAACCCACAAACCTATGAACACCTGATTGTTGACAAAGGAGCTAAAAGTATACAATGGAAGAAAGAAAGCATCTTCAACAAATGGTGCTGGCAGAAATGGATGTCAACCTGTAGAAGAATGAAAATAGATCCATATCTATCACCATGCACAAAACTCAAGTCCAAATGGATTAAAGATCTCAATATCAATCTGAACACACTGAACCTGATAGAAGAGAAAGTGGGAAATAGTCTACAACATATGGGCACAGGAGACCACTTCCTACGTATAACCTCAGTATCACAGACAATAAGGGCAACATTGAATAAATGGGACCTCTTAAGACTGAGAATCTTCTGTAAAGCCAAGGACACTGTCATTAAGAAAAAAAGGCAACCTACTGATTGGAAGAATATCTTCACCAACCCCACAACAGAAAAAGGTCTGATCTCCAAAATATATAAAGAACTCATGAAACTAGACTTCAAAATGCTAATTAACCCAATTAAAAAATTGGGTACTGACCTGAACAGAGAATTTGTAACTGAAGAAGTCCAAAAGTCCAAAAGACACTTAAGGTCATGCTCAACCTTCTTAGCGATCAGGGAAATGCAAATCAAAACAACTTTGAGATACCAGTAATCTTACACCTGTCAGATTGGCTAAAATCAAAAACACCAATGATAGCCTTTGCTGGAGAGGATGTAGAGTAAGGGGAACACTCATCCATTGCTGGTGGGAATGCAAACTTGTGCAACCACTTTGGAAATCAGTGTGGCGGTTTCTCAGAAAATTCAGGATCAACCTATCCCAGGCTCCAGCAATACCACTCCTGGGAATATACCCAAGAGATGCCCTATCTTGGTACAAAAGTATTTGTTCAGCTATGTTCATAGCAGCATTATTTGTAATAGCCAGAACCTGGAAACAACCTAGATGTCCCTCAATGGAAGAATGGATAAAGAAAGTGTGGAATATATGCGCACTAGAGTACTACTCAGTGGAAAAAAAAACAAAAACAAAAACAAAAAACAATGACATCTTGAATTTTGCATGCAAATGGATGGAAATAGAGAACACTATCCTTAGTGAGGTAACCCAGACCCCAAAAGATGAACATGGTATGTACTCACTCATTAGTGGAATCTAGCCATAAATGAATTGAGTCTATAATTCATGATCCTAGAGAAGCTAAATATGAAGGTGAACTGCCACCCCCCCCAAAAAAAAACATGTAGTTTTCCTCCGGGATATTGGAAGTAGACAAGATTTCTAGGCAAAAATGGAGAGCTTGGGGGTGAGGGTGGGATGGGGTAAAGGGGTGATGGGGAGAGAGAAGTGAGAAGGGGAGGATAGGAAAAATTTGGGGGAATGAGACAGTTGGGATGGAAGAGGAGTGGGAAGTATATATCTTAATTAAGGGAGCCATTTGAGGGTTGTCAAGAGACTGGATGCTAGAGGGGTTCCCAGGTTTCCAAGATGTCCCCAGCTTGTTCCTTGAGCAGCTGAGGAGAGGGTGCCTGAATTGGCCCTATACTATAGCCACTCTGATGAATATCTTGTATACCACCATAGAACCTTCATCTGGCAATGGATGGAGATAGAGACAGAGACCCACATTAGAGCACTGGACTGAGCTCACAAGGTCCAAATGAGGAGTAGAAGGAGAGAGAACATGAGGAAGGAAGTCAGGTCCATAAGGGGTACGACCACCCACTGTGAAGGTGGGGCCGATCTAATGGGAACTAACTAAGCCAGAGGGACTGGGTCTGATGGAACATGTGATCAAACCAGACTCTCTGAATGTGGCTCACATGGAGAGCTGACTGAAAAGCCAAGAACAATGGCACTGGGTTTATTCTACTCCATGTACAGGCTTTGTGGGAACCTAGTCTGTTTGGATGCTCACCTTCCTAGACCTGGATGGAGCGGGGAGGTCCCTGGACTTCCCACAGGACAGGGAACCCTTACTGCTCTTTGGATTGGAGAGGGAGGGGAAGGGGGAGGTAAATGGGAGGAGGGGAGGAGGTAAAAATTTGTAATGATAATAATAATAATAATAATAGAATTAAGTGATTAAGTGAGGTGATGCAAAATGCTTTTCAGTGTATGTGTGTGTGTGTGTGTGTGTGTGTGTGTGTGTTTGTGTGTGTGTGTGTGCGCGCGTATGCATTTCAAAAGTGAGGCTTGATAGTTTGGGCTGTAATTCTATCTACTCCCAAGGTTGAGGCAGAATGACTACATGTTGAAGGTATTCCTGGGCTATATATAGTGAATTCAAAGAGTTTAGTCAACTTGGTGAAACCTATCTCAAAATAAAAATTAAAAAGATGGTTGCGATATAGTTCAAAAGCAAAGTGCTTGCCTAAAATCTGTGAGGGCCTAGGTTGAACTCCTTTTATTTAAAAATGTTAGGGCCAGACATTATGGTTCATGCCTTTAACCTGAGAACTTGGGAAGCAAAGGCTAGTGGATTTCTGAGTTCAAGATCAGAGTGGTCTACAGAGTGAGTTCCAAGAAAAGTCAGCTACAAACCAACCTGATTATCTTAAAAACCAACTGCCACCTCTTACCCCCAAATGTCAATTGCTGCTGCTGCTACTACTACTACTACTACTACTACTACTACTACTACTACTACACACACACACACACACACACACACACACATACACACACAAATTGAAGCATAATAAAGGCTAAAGAGAAAATAAAAATCATGGGAGCAATTCTGGGGAGAACAAAATTTCATCCAGTGGAAGAGGAGGGCCTGCACTAGGTTGAACAATTATCCAGAGTGGATGGGAGGTTTCGACTCTCAGGGATGCCTATTTTTCATGAAGCATCAAGGCCTCACTCTTGTCCCTGACTTACTTAGACCACTCTCAGGCCCTAGGGAACACCTGGCAATGCCTTCACAGTTCACACCAACCTTAAAACATATATCTACTTCTCATATATATTTGATTAGCAGGCAAAAGCATGTTTTCTTATCATGCTCTCCTATATAGAAGTTTAAATGTTTCCTTGCCATTGAAGCTCCAACCTAAATTTAGGGCTTTAAGGAAACATATTATTTGGATATGATTAAGAAAAAGCTGAGTTACTCTCTCTACCTACTGGCCGACTTATTGACACCAAATATGTATTTTGGCCCCCAATGTCTGATTTTTTTGTCATTGTAATAAAACACTCTAAAGAAAGTAACTTAAGGAAACAAGATTTCTTTTTGCTCATGGTTGAAGGTATACTGTCCATCCCAATAGGAAAATTAAGGCAACAATCATTTGAAACTGCTGGCATTCACAGTGAGAAGAGAGAAGGAATACGTATGTGTTCCTGGTGATGGACCCATCTACCATTTGCAGTGCTCTTCCCTGGGTTTGGTCCTACTTTCAATTAAGATGTTCCTTCTACATCAATTAACATAACCAGGATAGTACCTCACAGATATGAGATGCACATGCTAGGATATTTTAGACTTTGTCAGCATGACAATTAACACCCTAAATTTAGAGCATTCTAGAGAGTAGAACAGAAAATGAACAACCCAAAGAAAACAACAACAAAAACTAACCTCAGGTGCAAAAGGATCCCACAGGGCTAGCTTAGCCCCAGAATAATTACAAGGAAACTGTATTCATTTAAACATTGCCTAGCCCATTAGTTTCAGCCTCTTATTGGCTAATTCTCACATCTTGCTTTAACCCATATTTAGTAATCTGTGTAGCACCATGAGGTGGTGGCTTACCAAGAAAGATCCTAACCTGTGTCTGTCTCGGAGAGGAGAGTCATGGCAACTGCCTCATTGCCTTCTTCCCAGCATTCTGTTCTGTTTATTCTGCCTACCTAATTTTCTGTCCTATCAAAGGGCCAAGGCAGTTTCTTTAGTAATTAACCAATGAAAGTAACACAAAGACAGATGACCCCCCTCCATCACTCAGGTCCACAAAGCATGGACCAACACTAATGTTGCTGAAGTCTCTGTACCTTTTTCTAGAATCCCAGGATTATGCAAGGAAGCATTAGGATGGGGTAATCTGGGCATGGTATATGCCAAAGAAAACTCTGGTTGTAAGTGGGAGAGAGACACTGTGCTTGAGAAAAGTGTTAGAAAGGAGACAAGACTGGATTTCAAAGAAATAAGTGTGGAGGGAAGCAGAAGAATTGGCCTTGGGATACGTTAGGGATTCTATTCTTGTGACCTTCATGTTCTTATTCACAAAAAAGGTCAGGGTATAAATTCAAGAGTGGATGGTTTGGAGGTTTCAAGTCTGAGCTGGCTCTTAATAACTCTTTTCCTAAGTAAAACTACTGAGACAATGTTGTGTCTGCTTTCATCCCCACCAAGTCCCCTACTTGATCTTAAATCCCTGTAGGCAGAGGCTCTGCTGCAAAATTGACTCTGAGTGTGATAGCATTTGGTTAGAAAATAAGAGACTCTTGCTGTAGTGTCAGAACAGAGAAAGCCACAAGAGGGGTGATGTGGGCCCTGAGGAGACTCAAGTGGGGAACCTGAGCTGTTGCTTAAAGCAAAGAAGCTAAGATTTATTTATATATGGATTTATTCCATCCAGGACAAAAGTAGCTTACCAGAAGGCATGAGCATAAAGTGAGAAGTGGCACAAAAATAAAAACAACAAGACTGGAAATAGCATCAAATATAGAAGATAAGAATTTCAGGTGTGGCTCTCTCTCCCTGTCCCTTCCCAGCTTGCACCCAGAATCCTCCCCCCCTCCCCCTGCCTCATCCTCCCGTCTTTGGGGCCACAAAATCCCACAGCTCAGCCTGTTTGGGCTCTGGGGACCTGGAATTGAGTGCACCCAGGCCGGTGGGAGGTCCCCTCCTTCATTTGACTGCCCGGGGCAAGGTAGGCCTTTGTCTGAGAGCTGCCTGGCCTGCAAGGGGACCTGACAGTCTGCCGGAGGATCCATCATTCTTTGGGGTGAGTGAGGAGTGAGTGCCCGAACCGCGGCAGCTGCCCGGAGAGGGACCACCGACTCTCCACAACTCCCCCTGCCACCAGCACACTTCCTGCTCTTCCTGCAGGGGTTATTCTCCCCAGATACCACCTCTCTCTCCCTGTCCCTTCCCAGCTTGCACCCAGAATCCTCCCCCCCTCCCCCTGCCTCATACTCCCGTCTTTGGGGCCACAAAATCCCACAGCTCAGCCTGTTTGGGCTCTGGGGACCTGGAATTGAGTGCACCCAGGCCGGTGGGAGGTCCCCTCCTTCATTTGACTGCCCGGGGCAAGGTAGGCCTTTGTCTGAGAGCTGCCTGGCCTGCAAGGGGACCTGACAGTCTGCCAGAGGATCCATCATTCTTTGGGGTGTCCTGCTCCAGTTCTAAGGCCATCCACCCACAGGGGTCAGACTCTGGCCTCCAGGCAGGTCTGAGGATTCCTGTGGAGGGGTGCGGGCTCCTTCAGATTGTGCTACCAGGTTCGCTGTGTGGTATTCCATCCCGCCCTGCCCCCACCTTGGCCCTTTTGTCTGGGCTGCGACCCTGGCCTGCCTGGAATCCCTGATCCTGTGCCCTGACATTCCATCTGAACTGGTGAGTGAATGCGGACCCGGGGGCAACCTGCCCTGGAAGAGAGCACAGACCCCCTGCCCCCACTTCCCTCTGCAGGCTTGTGTCGGTTTCTCCCTTCCCTGTGTGTCTCCCAAGCTTTCCCTAGTGTTCTCAGGTGTCCTGCTCCTGTTCTAAGGCCATCCACCCAGAGGAGTCAGACCCTGGCCTCCAGGCAGGTCTGAGGATTCCTGCAAGGGAGTGTGGGCTTCTTCAGATTGTGATGCAAAGAATAGGTCCTCCTCTGGCACTGGGGAGATCCAACCAGTTTCAGTCACAGCAAAGATTGGTCTAGGACACCAAACGCCTCCGGGCTCCTTTTGAAGGAAGAGATGGGCAGGCGCCAATGCAGGAGCTCCTCCAACAACATGAAAGGCAACATGACATCACCACAAGCCAGACATCCCGAAACAACAAGAATTGAACACCCTACCCCAGAAGATATAGAAGAAACCGACATTAAACAGTACTTTATGAAAATAATAGAGGACCTTAAACAGGACGTAAAAAACTGCCATAAAGAAATGGAGATGACAAACAAAAAGGTAGACGAAATAAATAAATCTCTCAAAGATACCCAAGAAAAACAAGAAAAACAAGAAAAAGCAATCAAACAGGTAAGGGAAACAGTACAAGACCTGATAAATGAAATGGAGGCATTGAAGAAAACACAATCTGAGGGACGACTGGAAATGGAAACTCTGAGTAAACGAACAGAAACTTCAGAGACAAGTATTTCCAACCGAATACAAGAGATGGAAGAAAGAATCTCGGACTCTGAAGATACTATAGAGGAAATAAACTCACAGATTAAAGAAGTAAACAAATCTAACAAATTCTTAACACAAAACATTCAGGAAATCTGGGACACCATGAAAAGACCAAACCTAAGAATAATTGGGGTAGAAGAAGGAGAAGAATTACAACTCAAAGGCCCAGAAAACATATTCAACAAAATTATAGAAGAAAACTTCCCCAACCTAAAGAAGGATATTCCTATGAAGGTACAAGAAGCCTACAGAACACCAAATAGGCTGGATGAAAAGAAAGCATCCCCACGCCATATAATAATCAAAACACAAAACATACAGAATAAAGAACAGATATTAAGAGCTGCAAAGGAAAAAGGTCAAATAACATATAAAGGGAAACCTATCAGAATTACACCTGATTTCTCAATGGAAACCATGAAAGCCAGAAGAGCTTGGATAGATGTGCTACAGACACTAAGGGAACATGGATGCAAGCCTAGACTACTATACCCAGCAAAGCTTGCATTCACCATTGATGGAGAAAACAAGATATTCCAGGACAAAAACAGATTTAAACAATACGCAGCCACAAATCCAGCCTTGCAGAAAGTAATAGAAGGAAAATCACAAACCAAGGAGTCCAACAACGCCCACAATAACTCAGGCATCTAGCGACCCTTCACCAGCACAACTAGAAGAAGGGAAACACACAAACTCTACTACTAAAAATGACTGAAGTTAACAACCACTGGTCATTAATATCACTTAATATCAATGGACTCAATTCACCTATAAAAAGGCACAGGCTAAGAGACTGGATACGAAAACAGAATCCAACATTTTGCTGTTTACAAGAAACACACCTCAACCACAAAGACAGACACCTACTCAGAGTAAAGGGTTGGGAAAAGGTTTATCAAGCAAATGGCCCTAAGAAACAAGCGGGTGTGGCCATACTAATTTCCAACAAAGTTGACTTCAAACTAAAATCAATCAGAAGAGATGGAAAGGGACACTTTATACTCATAACAGGAAAAATCCTTCAGAATGAAGTCTCAATCCTGAATATCTATGCCCCTAATATAGAAGCTCCCACTTATGTAAAAGAAACACTTCTAGAACTCAAGGCAGCCATCAAACCACACACACTAATAGTTGGAGACTTCAACACTCCTCTCTCACCAATGGACAGGTCAATCAGACAGAAACCTAACAGAGAATTGAAAGACTTAATGGAGGTAATGAACCAAATGGACTTAACAGACATCTATAGAACATTCCACCCAAATAGGAAAGAATATACCTTCTTCTCTGCGGCTCATGGAACCTTTTCGAAAATTGACCATATACTTGGTAACAAAGCAAACTTCCACAGTTACAAAAAAATATTAGTAACCACCTGTGTCTTATCGGATCACCATGGATTAAAATTAGAAATCAACAACAATGCTACCCCCAGAAAGCCCACAAACTCATGGAAACTGAACAGTCAACTACTGACCCACACCTGGGTCAAGGAAGAAATAAAGAAAGAAATTAAAGTCTTTCTTGAATTTAATGAAAACAAAGACACAACATACTCAAACCTATGGGACACAATGAAAGCAGTGCTAAGAGGAAAGTTCATAGCACTAAGTGCCCACTTAAAGAAAACGGAGAAAGCACTCATTGGTGACTTAACAGCACACCTGAAAGCTCTGGAAAAAAAGAAGCAGACTCACCTAGGAGAAGTAGAAGACTGGAAATAATCAAACTGAGGGCAGAAATCAACAAAATAGAAACACAGAAAACAATCCAAAGAATCAATGAAACAAGAAGCTGGTTCTTGGAGAAAATCAACAAGACTGACAAACCCTTAGCCAAACTAATCAAACGGCAGAGGGAGAACACACAAATTAATAAGATCAGAAATGAAAAGGGGGACATAACCACAGACACAGAGGAAATTCAGAGAATCATTAGATCTTACTACAAAAGCCTATATGCCACAAAATTGGAAAATGTAAAAGAAATGGACAGTTTTTTATATAAATACCATATACTATAGTTAAACCAGGACCAGGTAAATGCTCTAAATAGTCCTGTTAATCACGAAGAATTAGAAACTGTTATCAGAAACCTCCCTACCAAAAGGAGCCCAGGACCAGATGGTTTCAATGCGGAATTCTACCAGAACTTCCCAGAAGACCTAATACCTATACTACTTAAGGTATTTAATAATATAGAAACACAAGAGTCACTGCCAAATTCCTTCTATGAAGCTACAGTTACCCTGATACCTAAACCACACAAAGACTCAACCAAGAAAGAGAATTACAGGCCAATCTCACTCATGAACATTGACGCAAAAATTCTCAATAAAATACTGGCAAACCGAATCCAAGAACACATTAGAAAAATTATCCACTACAATCAAGTAGGATTCATGCCAGAGATGCAGGGCTGGTTCAACATACGAAAATCTATCAATGTAATCCATCATATAAATAAACTGAAGGAAAAAAACCATATGGTCATCTCATTAGATGCTGAAAAAGCATTTGACAAAATTCAGCACCCTTTTATGATAAAAGTTTTGGAGAGATTAGGGATACAAGGGTCATTCCTAAATATAATAAAAGCTATTTACAGCAAGCCGACAGCTAACATCAAATTAAATGGAGAGAAACTCAAGGCTATCCCACTAAATTCAGGAACACGACAAGGCTGTCCACTCTCTCCTTATCTCTTCAATATAGTGCTTGAAGTTCTAGCAATAGCAATAAGACAACATAAGGGAATCAAGGGGATTCAATTTGGAAAGGAAGAAGTTAAACTTTCATTATTTGCAGATGATATGATAGTATACATAAGCGACCCCAAAAACTCCACCAAAGAACTCCTACAGCTGATAAACTCCTTCAGTAACGTGGCAGGTTACAAGATCAACTCCAAAAAATCAGTCGCCCTCCTATACACAAAGGATAAGGAAGCAGAGAGGGAAATCAGAGAAGTATCACCTTTCACAATAGCCACAAATAGCATAAGATATCTGGGAGTATCTCTAACCAAGGAAGTGAAGGATTTATTTGACAAGAACTTTAAGTCTTTGAAGAAAGAAATTGAAGAGGATACCAGAAAATGGAAGGATCTCCCCTGCTCGTGGATTGGGAGGATCAACATAGTAAAAATGGCAATTCTACCAAAAGCAATCTATAGATTCAATGCAATCCCAATCAAGGTCCCATTAAAATTCTTCACAGAGATTGAGAGGACAATAATCAACTTTATATGGAAAAACAAGAAACCCAGGATAGCCAAAAAAATCTTATACAATAAAGGTACTTCTGGAGGCATTACCATCCCTGACTTCAAACTCTATTACAAAGCTACAGTATTGAAAACAGCTTGGTATTGGCATAAAAACAGAGAAGTTGACCAATGGAATCGTATAGAAGACCCGGATCTTAAACCACAAACCTACGAACACCTGATTTTTGATAAAGGAGCCAAAAGTCCACAATGGAAGAAAGAGGGCATCTTCAACAAATGGTGCTGGCATAACTGGATGTCAACCTGTAGAAGAATGAAAGTAGATCCATATCTATCACCATGCACAAAACTCAAGTCCAAATGGATTAAAGACCTCAATATTAATCTGAACACATTGAGCTTGATAGAGGAGAAAGTGGGAAGTACTCTACAACAAATGGGCACAGGGAACCGTTTCCTGCGCACAACCCCAGCTGCACAGACATTAAGGGCAACATTGAATAAATGGGACCTCCTGAAGTTGAGCAGCTTCTGTAAAGCAAAGGACATTGTCACTAAGACACAAAGGCAGCCTACTGACTGGGAAAAGATCTTCACCAACCCTGCAACTGACAAAGGTCTGATCTCTAAAATATATAAGGAACTCAAGAGACTAGACGGTAAAATGCCAATTAGCCCAATTAAAAAATGCCTTCTCAGCTTGGTCGATCACCTTCCTGGACCTGGGGGGAGTTGGGAGGACCTTGGTCTTAGCATAGAGTGGGGAACCCTGATGGCTCCTTGGCCTTGAGAGGGAGGGAGGGGAGGTATGGGTGGAGGGGAGGGGAGGGAAGGGGGAGAAGGAGGGGAGAGAAAGGGGAGAAAGAGGGGAGGGAGGGGGGAGGAGGAGGGAAGGAGATGGAAATTTTTAAATATAAAAAAAAATAAACCATGAGAAGAAAAAAAAAAAAAAAATGGGGCGCTGAACTGAACAGAGAATTCTCAACAGAAGAAGTTCGAATGGCCAAAAGACACTTAAGGTCATGCTCATCCTCCCTAGCTATCAGGGAAATGCAAATCAAAACAACTTTGAGATATCATCTTACACCTGTCAGAATGGCTAAAATCCAAAACACCAATAATAACCTTTGCTGGAGAGGTTGTGGGGTAAGGGGTACACTCATCCATTGCTGGTGGGAATGCAAACTTGTGCAACCACTTTGGAAAGCAGTGTGGCGGTTTCTCAGGAAATTCGGGATCAACCTACCCCAGGACCCAGCAATTCCACTATTGGGAATCTACCCAAGAGATGCCCAATCATACAACAAAAGCATATGCTCATCTATGTTCATAGCAGCATTATTTGTAATAGCCAGATCCTGGAAACAACCTAGATGCCCTTCAGTGGAAGAATGGATGAAGAAACTGTGGAATATATACATGCTAGAATACTACTCAGTGGTAAAAAACAATGACATCTTGAATTTTGCATGCAAATGGATGGAAATAGAAAACACTATTCTGAGGGAGGTAACCCAGACCCATAAAGATGAACATGGGATGTACTCACTCATATTCGGTTTCTAGCCATAATTAAAGGACATCGAGCCTATAAATTTGGGATCCTTGAGAAGATAATAAGAAGGTGAACTCCCCATAAAAGATATAGTAATCCTCCTGGATATTGGAAGTAGACACGATCGCCAGGCAAAATTGGGAACTTGAGGGTTGGGCGAGACTGGGCCAAGGGAAGATGGGGAGAGAAAAATGTGAAGGGGAGAACGGGGGGAGCTCAGAGGAATGGGGTGCTTGGGATATAGGAAGGGTGGATATGGGAGCAGGGAAGCATATATCTTAATTTAAGGAGCTACCTGAGGGTTGTCAAGAGACTTGACCCTAGAGGGGTTCCCAGGTTTCCAGGGAGACGCCCCCAGTTAGTTCCTTGGGCAGCTGAGGAGAGGGAGCCTGAAAAGGCCAGTTCCTATAGCCATACTGATGAATTTCTTGCATATCACCATAGAACCTCCACCTGACGATAGATGAAGAAAATGACAGAGCCCCACATTGGAGCACCGGACTGAGCTCCCAAGGTCCTGATGAGGAGCAGAAGGAGGGAGAACATGAGAAAGAAAGTCAGGACCGTGAGGGAACTTCCAGCTGGCGACAGATGGGGAAGGTGACTGAGCTCCACATTGGAGCACTGGACTCCGCTCCCAAGGTCCTGATGAGGAGCAGAAGGAGCGAGAACATGAGGGAGAAAGTCAGGAACGTGAGGGGTGCGTTCACTCATGGAGACGGTGGGACAGAACTAAAGGGAGATCACCAACTCCAGTTGGAATGGGACTGATGGATCATGCGACCAAACCTGTCTCTCTGAATGTGGCCAACAGCGGGGGCTGACTGAGAAGCAAAGGACAATGGCTCTGGGCTCTGATTGTTCTTCATGGACGGGCTTTGTGGGAGCCTTCTCAGCTTGGTCGATCACCTTCCTGGACCTGGGGGGAGTTGGGAAGACCTTGGTCTTAGCATAGAGTGGGGAACCCTGATGGCTCCTTGGCCTTGAGAGGGAGGGAGGGGAGGTATGGGTGGAGGGGAGGGGAGGGAAGGGGGAGGAGGAGGGAAGGGAGGGGGGAGGAGGAGGGAAGGAGATGGAAATTTTTAAATATAAAAAAAATAAACCATGAGGAAAAAAAAAAGAAAATAAAAAAAAAAAGAATTTCAGGTGTGGACTCTTAGTTAATGGAAGTAACTGAAGAGTCGTTTTGTGGAAAAAGATATCAAGTTATTTAGTATGTAGGAACAAGAACATAGAGGCTGTTAATTTTGTTGGGGTGCTATAATAACAGTATCAATAGCTACAAATGCAACATAAATTGTAGAACAGTACATAAGCAGCAGGAATGTGTTTCTCACATGTTAGAGATTGCAAAGTTTAAGATTAAGGCCTTGGAAGATTCAATGTCAGGTGCAGAGTCACCTGGTTCAGAGAGAGACCTTGTAGTTGTGATCTCACAAGGCAGGTAGGAATAAGGTGGTTCTCTTGAGGTCACTTCAAAGATCACAATTCTATTCTGGAAACCCACACTTTTGATCTCCAAAAAAACAATGTAACTTCCTAAAACTATCCCTTTCAGGGAGAGGATTTCAACATTTAAATTTGGGCTACATAATTTCTCAGAAAATAATAAAAGGGGTTGTTGCCAGGTGACATTGGTACAATATAAAGCAAAACTCTGTGTGGATGTTTGTGTGTGTCTATATGTATGTGAGTGTGTGCGTGTAGGCCAGAAACCAACCTTGTGTATAGTTTCCTAGGAACTGTCCTCCTTGATTTTGGAGACAGGGTCTCACACTGGGGTTTGCTAAGAAGCTAGGCTGGTTGGCTAGTGAGGTCCAGGGATATGCCCTTGTCTCTGCCTTTCCAGTGTTAAAATTATAAGTGTACAACCTTTCTGGGTTTTTAGATTTGTTTTATTTTATCTGATGTGTATTTCTGCTTACTATGTGTATGCAGAGTACTCGGGGCTTAAGAGAGGGAACTAGAACTTGAGTTACAGGTAATTTTGAGCATCCTTGTATATTCAGGGAGCGGAAACAGGGTCTTTTATAGGAGCAAAAATCACATTAAACCACTGAGCAATCTTTCCAGGCCCCATTTTGTGTTCTTATACTTGGGTTCAGGGAATCAAACACAGGTCCTCTTTATGTAGTGTGCTTGTTAATTTTTGTCAAATTGATACAAACTAGAGTCACCTTTATTCATGTATTTTGAGCATTTTCTTGATTAATGATTGACAAGAGAGGCTCCAGGCCACTGTGCACTGGGCCATCCTTGTGCAGGTAAGCTTGGGCTATATGAGAAACTGAGCGAGACATGGAAAGCAAGACAGTACACAGCATTCTTCCCTAGCATCTGATTCACTTCCTTCTTTCTGATTACTTCCCTGACCCTTCTTCAGTCATGGACCTGGAAGTATAAGATGAAATAACCCTTTCCTCCCCTACGATGTTGTTGTCAATTTATCACAGCAATAGAGAAACATACTGGGATTGACAGAGAGCACTTTACAGTACACGGAGCCCACAGCAGAGTTTCTTAAAGGATTCAGCTGCCTTATAATATGGTTGCCATGCATTCCTCTTCTGTATTGACACTCAGATCCAGCCAGGACTGCTACATGAGCTGGTTGATGAAATGGATTTGGACTGGCCTCTGCCAGACCCAGAGGGACATCGTTCCAATGTTTAAACAATAGTGTCTGTTCTAGATCCTGTTTTAAATGCCACAAAATATTCTAAACATTCCACACAATAATAAGATCTTGTCACTATTTGTTCTGGTGTTCTGTGGTATTGTTACTTATCTTGGGAATGCAGCTACAAATTGGGAATTCCAAATTTCTGAGGTAGAAAAGAATAATCTGCAAATGGAAGGAGAGGTGTGTAGGTGTGTCAGCCCAGCATTCTCTTGCTCTTTGGGTCATTGTCCAACAGTGAGGAGGGGCTGAATATCCAATAGCAAAGGCCTATTGTTCTGTCTTATATAAAGAGCCCATGCTAGTTTGAGAATATCCAATATTGAGAAATAAAAGACAGTCTGTTTTCAAGAGTATTTGTGACTTAGTATAAAAATGATATAAATAAAAATCACAGGTCTGCATGTATACAGATTCTGGTGTGCAATCTGAAATGAGAGAAGAAGGCATGGTGGTAGGGTCCAATAGAGCATGGACGAAGAACATATTGATATTAGTGTCATAGAGGAAAATCTTTTTATGGTAGCACTCAAATGAAGAGAATTTCTGGCTGAGGGATACTTTGCAGTGTGAAGAGGTTTGGGTACATTTGGGATTTGTCTAACATGGCTGCTGGAAGCCTGGAGTCTGGTGTCTAAAGCAACCAGGGCAGTTCAGAAGTAAAACATGTCTGTTTTCATGGACTCGAGCAAGAACTTAAAACTTACTGTTATCACAATGAAGAGTTTCTATAATATGGTAGTGTGTGTGTGTGTGTGTGTGTGTGTGTGTGTGTGTGTATGAGAGAGAGAGAGAGAGAGAGAGAGAGAGAGAGAGCCTATAGAAGAAGCATGATGACATGATCCTCTTGGTGTTTTGCTGTTTGTTTGGAAATTTTTCTTTCTATTTTTTCAGAAAATAAAATAACTTTAGCTTTATAATAGAGATTGTATTGGCGGATCGAACAAGAATAAATTTGCTTTTTAAAAATAATCTGTATTAGTGATCAACATAACTGTATTAATTCTTTATTTCTTGCTGTGATAAAATATCATGACCAAAAGCAGCTTACAGAAGAATTAGTTTATTTTGGCTTATGGTCTTCGGAGTATAGTGGAAATAATGTAGAGGGAAGCGATGGCAGCTGTTAGCTAGGTCAGGAAGCTAGGGGATAAAATCTCTTGTTATGTGCAGAAAACTTGGAGAATGAATTGGAAGTGGGGCAAGGCTATAATGTCTCAAAGCCTGCCCCCAACAATGTACTTCCTCCTGCAACTCTGCCTGCTAAATGTTCCTTAACAGCTTCACAGACTAGTGACAAAGTTAAAATGTGCAAGCCTATTGGGGACGTTCATCATTCATACCATCATACTAATTGATGGTGGAAATTGAGAAAGTGATTTTCGTGACAATTATGGAGAGGAAGAATGGATCTCAGAGTGAGCATGTGATCCAAATGGGTGGGGTTTAGTAATGAGTCAGACAGAAAGTGAGGCTGAGAAATGAGACTGGGTCGTAAGTAAGACTGATGAGGGAGGCAGTATCAAGGATAACTGGGCTCTTACCTCTTATTCCACTCACTGCTGGTTACACCCCAAGACATGCCTAGAGACAATACCAAGAGAAAAATGGAAACCTTCTTCCTTGCTTATCAAGGTTAGAGAAACTTGCCAATTTAATGGATTCAAAATCAGCAGAATGGACTTCAACTCAGTGCTCTCCTGCACAGCTAAGTTTATCTTATGAAACATGTACCAAGCCCGATGCTGGGAGCCATGTAGACACATCTTAAAGGTTTCCATGGAGTGACACAGTCATCTGTTATACTAGATGAGAGTTCAGAAAACTATTGCTCTCTAAGAATGTGAGAAGTGGCTACAGGGAAAAATAGAAGACCTCTAATTAGTGAGGCAACTCTCCTTAAGAGCTAGACTGCCTTGTAAGAAATTGGACTGCCTTTACCTTACAGTAGGCACAAGATACTCCAGGGTGAGCTTGAAGTTAATGGGAGGCTTGTGCTGTAAATACGGGTGACCTCAGGACATTTCACATTTTGGTCAAGAGTTTGTTTGTATCCCTGGCTTCCTCTCACACTCCTAGGAACCTCCTATAAGATTCAGTGTTAATGGTGTTGATGGCTTCATCTCCACAGATAATAACATGCTCTCTAATTATCACATCTGTATTTTACAAGAGCTAATTAGAAAGAATTTCCTAGCCTGGGAATTTGCTGACAAGAGGAATACAGAGCACATACATAACCTGAGTACCTAGGGATGCTGAGTCTAGTAGCACACTCATCTCTCCATCTTTATTGATGACAGATGTTTGATGGCTCTTTGCAGTAGCCCCCTCATACCACATTTCCCCAACTGCTTCAACCTCCACTCTCTCAAACACACTCATCAATTCCATGCAACTGTCATTGTCTAGATTTAGAAAAAGAAGAAAGAAAGAAAGAAAGAAAGAAAGAAAGAAAGAAAGAAAGAAAGGAAGGAAGAAAGAAAAGAAAAGAAAAGAAAAGAAAAGAAAAGAAAAGAAAAGAAAAGAAAAGAAAAGAAAAGAAAAGAAAAGAAAAAACCTGTGAGGGAAATCATGAGCTTCTATCATAATAGTTGCTCACCCCGACGCACACCATTCCACTGTGGCTTTCAGTTAACATTTGTTTGCTTTTATCATGCTTAGTCCAGGACCTGAACTTCCTGCCTAAGATCAGAGTTCTCTGCATGTCAGGGTGGGCTCTGTAGTTTGTACTTTATCCATTCCTACTGTTCTCTGACAGGTAAACAGCAGATTCACATTCAGAAGGAGACTAGAGGACAGACTTCACTAGCAGTCCTTGAAGTTACCAAACAAAAGCTGCGGTCAGTTTGTCCTTACTTACTGTCTGTCCAGGTGTCAGGACAGTGTCTGGAGCAGAGGAGGGTTGGGAGTAGAGTCCATATGACTGACTCTCAAGGTTGTTGCATGTGAGCTCGAAGAATCTGTTAGCTACAGAGTGGCACAGCTTTAGTACCTGTGTGAAGTTTATCAGGAGGAATAGGTGAGAGTTGCTGGCTAGTGAATGTAGTTACAAAATGCCAGTTTGTAGCTGGGGCTGTGTCTCAGTTGGCAGAGTGCTTGCCTGGCATGCACAAGGTCCTGGGTTCCATTCCCAGTACTATAGGAAACAGCTTTGTGGCAAAATTCTGTAATCCTGTAATTCAGTAAGTGGAGGCAGAGAAGCAGGAATTCTAGTGAGCCTTAGATATATATTACCCCGCTCAAGTAAAGAAAACAGAAATGAGTCCTGTGACAATGTGCTTATTATTTATATTCCAGGTTGCTAAAGTCAGAACCAGGGACAAAAAGAAATTGTTTATAATATGCTTTTTGCTGCAGATTCTCTGGAGATAGCTTACTGGAATATTGTATTGAGGATTCTGAAATATACTATGGGCTCATTGGAAATTAATTAGCGTTCCTATATAAATGCTACATAATTAACCCTTTTCTAGAGAGTTCCTTGAATAACCCTGAGATAACTCATGCTCTTGACTCTGCACTTCACAGCCCACTTTGGACATAGACTCATACCCTTTGTCAAAAGCGGTCTTCCTAGGATCAGACTAAATGCACCTTTCAACATACAGGGCTACTGCTTGCTTGGCTGAGAACAAAGAATTTAATGAGCAGGAACAATGTGTGAATCAGTTCTAACAAGGGGGGTTAGTAGGTCAGTGGTTTAAAAATAACTTTTGTGTATTTCCAACATAATAAGGATATTCACTTCACAGACCCTTGAACAGCTGTAATTTGATATTCTTTCAAATGCTGGGAAGCTGTCAGTCCCACCTGAGTGGCAACACATTTTTAAAGCAGGAATGCCAGTAAGAATGAGAGACACTGAGAAACAGCTGGGTCAACCTTCCAAGAAGCCACCGTTCTTTAGCACTGATCTAGTGTTCAACTGTAGACAATATTTTTATGACGCCTACCTATGAAACATTTGCTGATGTTTCTCCTAGCAGGAGTATAGAAATACGATAATTGTTATGAATGGTCTTTCAGAGCTGGGCTTATTGAAGATTCCACTCTGATATCCATAGAGAATTCTCTCTTGTTGTTTTTCCTTTGCTTCTACCGAATTTATCAATGTCTTGGGTCATTATTTGCCTGATCACAACAGCATTTATTCATGAATATGCATCAACTAAAGTCCTGCAATTTTATGTGCTAATTTGCTCAAGTCTTTAGGTGTTTATAGCAATTAAATAAGACCTTCATAAATTTAGAGAAAATAGAAAAGGCTTATGTGGTTAGATGGCAGATTCTGAAATAAATTATGTTTTTTGTAGCCATTAATTTGTTGATTGGTTTATCACATCACATATTTTCCCATTTAGTTATATTTCTTCTTTAGCAATGAGTGGTATCATCTTTGTTTCTTTGGTTGGCCTTTTATAGCTTATGAATGTAACTAATTGTTATCTTGGCTAGAGGTTGACTATTCTGCTGTTTTATTTTTTACTTTAAAAATTTTTATTTTTATTTTTTAGTTATATGCATGTGTATGTGTGTGTATGTGCAAGTGTGTGTGTGTGTTATCTGTGTACATATGCCTGAATTTCACATGTGTAGTTGTGTGTATGTGTAGAGGCCAGAAGTTGAAGTCAGATGTTTTCCTAATGGTTTTTAATTTTCTTTTTTCAGACACTGTCTCTCACTGAGCCCAGATTTCACTGATTCATCAAGGCTAGCCAGGAGACACGGGAATGCTCTGTTACTGTGTCCCTGTGCTTGAGTATAGAAGCACACCATTATGCTGAGATCTTTATGTAGGTAATTGGGCCTAGAACTCAGGTCCTCAAACATTGCTCACAACCATTCTGTTGACTTACCTGTAGAGAGACAAAACAGAACAGGTTCCTGTCATAGTGGTACCAGGTCAGAGGTTCTCAGGCAGGGAAGGCCTGCAGAGCTCAGTGACTCTGATGACCCGAGAAGACAGCATTAGAATTGTGACTGTCTTGTAGAGCACAGTGGTAGGCAATTCCAGTTGGCACTGTTCTATACGCAGGGAGTAGCTAGGCAGAGAAAGGGAACAGGGTCCAGAAAGGATGAGTCATCCTGAGAACTGGCATGTACCAGGGTGAAAAAATACCAAGAAATACAAAACAAAACAAAGCAAAACAAAACAAAATGAAACAAACCTCTGTAGGACAGGTCATGAAAAGTGGGAGCGACATGGCCATGGGCATGAATGGAGGAAGAGGCAGAATCTGCAACATTGAGTTGCAGTGGCGTGGACACTTAAACTCAAATTTATAGTGAACAAAGTAATTTTAGCACAATATGTATAATTCACTTGTTGGGCATTCTTGTTTTAAATGTCTAAATTTTCATTTAATTGGGAAGCCTGTGGTTCATTTTGAAACTTTCAGTTTCTAAAGACACTGATTTCCGCAAAAAGAAATTTGGTATTCAAAAACAAAAATGATAGAGAGTTAGCTATGGAGAGACAGACAATTACAGTAGGCAGTTAGCGGTGTATGTGTGTGTGTGTGTGTGTGAGAGAGAGAGAGAGAGAGAGAGAGAGAGAGAGAGAGAGAGAGAGAGAGAGAGAGACAGAGACAGAGACAGAGACAGAGAGACTGACAGACTCAGGTTTTGACATTTGTTACTTATTTTCATAATCTCTCATTACTTTACTCCTTTTCAAGGTGTTGCAACTGCCCTGTCAGAGATGGGCTGCTTGCTGCTGTGTCCTATGAAACTACCAAAATGATATGTGCCCAGAGAGATCCTATTCCGTTGCAAAGAAATATACTGACTTTTAAAAATGTCTGTCTAGATGATTCTGACCCACAAATGTCTTGGGAGCATGTAGATAATTGATCCCTCCTTTGCATAAAGACCCATGTAGTTGACATTTTTTCCTTTCATTCAGATACTTGGGATTATAGAGACAACTAGCCAGACATGTCCCAAGAGACAAAGCATGACTGTCTTGAGGAAATGGTTTGAAGATCTAGTTCTTGATCTCTTTTCTGTCTGTTTGATATATCTTCGGTTCTTCCAATCACCTCAGTGGTCTATGATCATCACTCTAGACTCTGATCAGTGCATCTTGCACAGAGCCTAATGTACAGTAGAAGCTGAAAAATTTCTTAAAATGAGTGGATGGATAAGTAAATTATCTCTCAGTAATAAGCCTAATTATGCCTGATAATTATTATACATTTTTCTTAAATAGTTTAATTTCCAGTGTAGCTATAGCAACAAAGGGATATCTTGTTTGAATAGATATCTTGTTTGAGAAGCTAATCAATATTGAATGTGAACTGTTAGTCAGCAACTAGGCAAGAAAAGATGTATGCTATGTTGCATGCATATGCCTATATTCAGCACTCACATGTTCATATGTGGAGTCAGGAACTGGGTAAAACAATATATGCATTTTATTGCACTCATACATATACATATATGTATTATAGTCACATTGTGAGAAAGCATGTGTTTGTAACTGGACTGTATAAATAAGGTGGGGAAAACCCTCATGTGCTAGGAAGTGAGGATGGGACATGACTTGTCTCTGTCTGATCAGCTGTGACCTTTCCCTGACTCCATGCAGAATTCCTGAGTGGGTGTGCAGCGATCCTTCATGGTTTCCTTCTGTTTCAGCCATTCTTCATGCAGGGCAGCCTCAGTCAACCACATGTCTGACCTATGCAGGAACCCTTTCTCAGAAGAGCAAGGTACAGAGGTCAGCTTTCTTATTAGATCTTCCAGGCTCTTAGAAAGCCAACATGTCCCTTTCATTACCAGTAAGGTTCCTCCATGCTACATGTAAATGTATACTCATGTAATAATTAAAATGTGTAGATATTATAATTTCTATCTTGCCTTAGTCAGTGATTAAAAAATTCATAAACATCAGGAACCTAATAATTTTGTATGTCAGGAGCCAGGGCATAGAAGCAGTTAACTGCTTTCAGGAAGATTCTCCTTGAAACCTAGCAATCTGAAACTTTCGACCTGGTACATCAGGTCCTAGCAGAGACCTTTAAGAATGTGTTCCTGTTCAGCTGGAATGTGGCTCAGTTGGTGGAGTGCTTGCCTAACCACACAAAATTTTGGGTTTGATCTTTGTCATTACATACAAGGGGCATGCTGGCACACATCCACAACATCAGGACTCAGTAGCTGGAAGCACAGGATCAACAAGGTCATCTTTGTTTACATAGTGAATTCCAAGCTAGTCTGAGCTACATAAAACCCAGTTTAAAAAAAGAAAAAAAATGAAAAGAAGAAAGCAGTCCTAATCTTTGGTGAAATATGTACAATCAAGTGTTTTTACATTAACTTTCTTAAAGAACTCACTGACCGCAGCACCTTGAAGATGCAGGTGCCCAGACTTGCATGCACCTCTGTAACAGTCCTTCTAGGGCACTGACCACAGTCAAAAAGATTATTACCAATCATCAGGGACATTTGGAAGTGTGGGGCAGCTGCAGCCATGGTATCTTCTGGTGAGTGGGGATGAATCAGCAAACATACCTCTAAGAAGTCAGCACTTAGGCTGGGCATTCGGGGTGTTGAAGTCTAGCTTTTGGCAAGAAAGAATCTATCTTGCTTGACAGTGGTGGTGGAAATTATCTAGGCTCTGAGTCAAGCTGGGAGCAGACAGGCTTGTGAGTTATGATACCTGAACCAAAAAGAGGGGAGAGACAGGGGGAGCAATCAGGGCCCCTGAAGATTGAATAGGACCTCTAAAGTCTTGTGAACTTTATCTGACCAGAGAGAGAGAGAGAGAGACAGAGAGAGAGAGACAGAGAGAGAGAGAGACAGAGAGAGAGAGACAGAGAGAGAGAGAGACAGAGACAGAGAGAGACAGAGACAGAGACGGAGAGAGTTTATGTGTGGGGTATGTGTATGTGCTATGTGCATGCATGTGAAGTTCAGAGAACAATCTTGGAATCTTGGGCACTGTTCTTCAAGCACTGTCTATCTTTCTCTTTTGATATACAGTCTCTCACTGACCTGGATAGCTGATTGGCTGGCCACTGAGACTCAGGCATCTGCCTATCCTTATCTCTCCAGTGCTGGGATTACAAGCAGTACCACAGAACCTGGCTTTTTGTGAGTTCTGAAGATGGAATTAGGTCCGTGTGCTTGGATGGCAAACACATTGGTAGTTGAGCCAGCCTATTCCAATCTGAACTTTATTTTGAGGGAGCAATGTGTTGCCAAAGCATGTTCCACAAACAGGTTCACATTTTATTTTCTCTCTACACTCTGGCTCTAGGTGTGGAGAATGGATTCTGTTTTGTTTTGCATTTTCTCTTCAGCATCACCATCTGGTGCACAGATGCAGCTGTGTAAACAAGGGTACTGTTCTTTTACTGCAGGGAAGAGAGGTAATTCACTCAATGGTGCGCAGTGTAGAATCTGTACGGACAGCAGGTAGAGCATGGCCACTGTCAGAAGTGTGGGTGACATCCCAGCACTGATTTAACAAGATGTCTGTGTGGCTGAGTGAGCATGAAGAGAGAGTGCTTTTTTGGCCCCCACCATTCTCTTTCTATCCCACCAGACAGCCGACTGGAAGCATTAATGACGGAGGGAGGCTGCTAAACATTTTGACCATCAGCCCTCTGTTGAGGATGAGGACAAGGGGAGTATCAGTGCCAGGACAAAATCCTGTGTTCCATTAAGGTCTGCAAACTTCTGCAGGCAGTTGGTCTTGTCACCCTCATTGTGACAGTTCATCTTATATTGTGAACTTGATGGGATTTATAGTCACCATCAGAACACAGCTTTGGGTATATCTCTGAGAATATTTCCAGGTGACGTTAGTTGAAGAGGAAAGAACCCCCCTAAACGTGAGCAACACCATTCCAGAGGCTGGATTCTGGACAGAACAAAATGAGAAAGTGACTTGAATGCTGACATTTATTACTCAGCTTCCTGACTGTAGATGCGATGTGACCAACTGCCTTGCCTTTCTTGACGTGGCATGATGAACTATATCCAGTAGAACTCTAGGCCAAAATAAACCATTTTTCTTTACAATGCTTTGGTCACGTACCCTGTGTCCCAGATGTTGTTGTTGACTTGCCACAAACTAGAGTCATTCAAGAAGAGAGAAATTTAATTGACAGAATGTCCCCATCAGACTGACCTGTAACACAGGTCATTTCCTTAATTAATGATTGACATGGGAGGTTTCAGCCCATTGTCGGTGGTGAGGCCTCTGAACCCTATTAGAAAGCAGACTGAGCAAGTCATCTGAAAGCAGCACTCCTCCATGGTCTCTGCTTTAGTTCTAGCCTCCAGGTTCCTGCTCTGACTTCCTCAAATGAGCAATGTGATTTGAAACTGTAAGCTGAAAAAAACCCTTTCTTCTCCAAGCTGTTTTTGGTTACAGTTTTTCACCACAGCAATAGAAGCCCTAGTTAGTACTATGGCATTTTGTTCCAATGACGAGAAAGGTGACTCCGGTTCCAGTGCTCACCTGATTACAGAGCCATCTCCAGAACTTGACTGTCATTTGCCCTCAAATTTGCTTCTTAGGCTGACTGTCTTCATTGACTCTCACTCTTCCCGCTGAAATGGTTTATTTTTCTTACTATCAGGTGAACCCCAATATTGGTTAGACCTGGTGGAACCTGTATTTGTAACTCTGCTACCTGGAAGGTGATGGACAGATGTCCCACAAAGTAGACCTCATTAAGGGTCTGTAGACAGGATAGGGACCACTGGATGAGCCCTACTTCAATACACATAAATGTTCAGTACCATTTAGTTTCCAAAACAGTAGCTCTGGAAGATCAGTAAACATGGGTAAATTTAGATAATTTTTTGCCTGTATAATAGTAATATTATCTATAAAAGTTAAAAGTATATCCATAAAATTAACTGATGCATAATATTTGGTTTTGTTGATGATAGAAAAATAAGGAGTTGAGATTTTCATAATTACAATATTCCCAGCCCCTAATGAAAGCCCAAACAAGAAAGAACATCCTGTGTTTGCTGACATGAAACCAAGCTCAAAGTCTTAATATGACTACATATTACCCTGAGATATTTCTGAATCTCAGCACCTAATTTAAGGAAATTAAATTCTGTAAAAATCACTAGTAAGGCTTTTAATATTCTCACTGTCTTTCCACTTGGAGAGGTAGCTCAGTTGGGAATGCATTTTGCTTTGTGTCTCTGTCATGTTGAAAGGGGGACCAAAAAGTCGAAGGGAGGAAGTGGTGAATAGGAGTAAAGCACAGGGTAGAAGTAGGGTGGGGCAAGCAGTGTTAATGTCAGCTGTGACCTAGTTCTGAAAGTCCTAGGAGAGATCCTCTTCTCTGCTCTAGGCAACCAGAACACGGCCTGAAGGCAGATCTCTAGCCAAGCCTCACAGAGTAATAGCTGTCTTTGCCACTATCACAAATGTCACAGGCAAAACAGACACTATGACCTCCCCAGAGTGCACCTGCTCAACGTGTTGACAAGTGGATGCTGGGTTCCATTTTCACAGCTTCCGTAAGTGGGAGATGGAAAAGCAGAGAGATATATTTTTGTTTTGTTTTGTTTTTATGTGATGTTTCTCCTATGTGGCAGTGAAAAGTCTTTCTGCCATCAAGAGAAGCAAGTGTTTTGAATTATCTTTAAAACTATAAAGCAAATATATAAATGACAACATGGACACAATAGCTTTTTCAGTTCTCTTCAGAATCTGTAACCCAGGGCAAAAAAAAATGCATTTTATTGATCATTGTTGTATAAGTGCAGATACATATGTGAAGGACCTTTATGTGGGTTTTAGGGATTGAATTCAGATCATCAAACATTGGAGGCTAGGGCTGTACTCACTGAGCCATCTTGCTGACCTTGTTTTCAATTTGTGGGCTTTGTTTGGTTCAGGAAACTTACTCGTAGCTGATTTGGGGTTCTTCACTTACTCTGGAGTGACATCTATGTTCTTTGATAAGGGTACATATGTATTGTTGAGCACTGAGTACTGGAGGACACAAATGTCAGATGTGGTGGGGGTGTGGCACCTGATCCTCCCTAGCTGAAGTTGACAGTGAAGTGGGAGAGGCTGTCCATCCTCTACCTCACTAGATGTTGGTTGGTCCTTTTCCCCCACATACTTTAACTTCTTACTGTTCTTGATTATTTTGCTCTTCTTGAGCAACTGGGTGTTAACACTACTCTGAGACTATTGGAATCTATAGAGAATGTCTGTTCCTTCCAGAGACCTCTCTGCTAGGATTCTCTAGGGTCATATCTATAGATAAAGGTTATTTTGATCCCTGCACTTATTTGGGTAAGAATATTTGTCTTTTATAAATGAGGAAAATGTGATCCAGAGAAGTGGAAAACTCTCAGTCACAAACAAGCCAGCTATTGAATTTAGTCTACTTTTCAAGTCATGCTTCCCAGTGTATGTGACAGCCTTTGCTGTGCAGGCCACAGTGTGTCTGTTCCCATGATGTGTGTGCTTCAAATTCACCTGACCTCTGGTGGTCTCAGGTTCTTGAATAGCAGACAGCATATGGTTTTTGTTCTTTCTAGCCTCCTGGCCCCACTATCTGCCTGAGGAATCTTATTTTATAATTTGTTAGGATCTAGAGAAGATTGTTAATTATGAAACTGGTGAGTGTTTATTCCTTGCAAATATCTGCCCCATTTGTTAGATTGTACTATAGCTATAGCTGGTGAACCCAAAGAGAATAAACCCCTCTAAGCTTCTACATCCACATAGAGAGTAGATCCCTGGTGTCAGAAGTCCTTCTCCCTATGTGTTGCTTTCATTGGTTAATGAATAAAGAAACTGTTTTACCCAGTGCCTTAGGAGAATAGAGGTAGGTGAGAAAACTAAACTGAATGCTGGGAGATAGAAGGCAGAATCAGTAAGATGCCATGGAGCTGCCAGAGGAGCAAAACACAAATCGCTACCAGAAACCTTGCCGGTAGGCCACAAACCATGTAAGAAAATATAAAATAATGGAATTGAGTTAAATTAAGACATAAGAGCTAGCCAATAAGAAGCTAGAGCTAATAGGCCAAGCAGTCATTTAATTAATATAGTTTCTGTATGGTTATTTTAGATCTAAAATGCTGGGAACAAACAAGTGGCCTCCTACACATATCCCTCTAGGCTAGTGAACCAATATAGAGAGTAGACCCCTCTAAGCTAGTAAGTCCTCATAGAGAGTAGACCACTCTAAACTAGTGAACCAATATAGAAAGTATATTCCTTTAGGCTAGTGAAATAATATAGAGAGTAGACCCCTTTAGGCTACTCCACATAGAGAGTAGATCCCTCTAAGTTATTAAATCAATGTAGAGAGTAGACTTGTAGGAGAGGGGCCTCTTGGACGCTCCTGGCTACTCAGCCCCAAAATAGCCACACAGAAACTGTATTAATTAAATCACTGCTTGGCCCATTAGCTTTAGCTTCTAATTGCCTAACTCTTTCAGTTTAATTTAACTCATCTCTATTAATTTGTGTATTACCACAAGGTCATGGCCTACCAGCAAAGTTTCAGCATGTCTATCTCCGGTGGCTGATCCATAGCATCTTTCTGACTCCACCCTTCTTTTTTTCCAGCATTTAGTTTCGTCTTCCCAACCTACCTAAATTCTGCCCTATCAACAGGCCAAGACTGCTTTTTTTTTATTCATTAATGGTAATCACAGCACACGGAGGGGACTCCCACATCAGTAGACCCCTCTAGGCTAATAAATCCACACAGAGAGTAGATCCCTCTAAGCTAATGAACCCCACAGAGAGTGGATTCCTCAAGGCTTCACATAGGAAGCAGAATTTTGTCATAGATAGCTCGAACTGTCAACTTGATGAAAGCCTAGAGTTACTTAGATGAGGACACCTCAGCTGAAGAATTGTCCAGATGTGGCCTGTGACCACCTGTGTGTCATTTTCTTTATTTGTAGTTGATGTAGAAGGAACCAACACACCATGGGTAGTGCCACTCTTAAGCAGCTGGACCTGCTGAGTAAGTCAGCCGAAACAAGCCAGTAAACAGCCCTTTTCTGTGTCTCTGTCTCTAGTTTCCTTCCTCAATTTTCTGTTCTGGTTTCCATCAATAATGGGTTATTAGCCTGTAAGTCAAACAAATAATTCTTTCTCAGAAGTTACTTTTGGTCATGTCATTTGTCACAACAGAAACCAAACAGAGCCACCCTGTAGTCTAGTGAATAATAGGAGAAGTAGACCCTGTAGGCTAGCACTATACATCACTGTCTGTCTGTATCTCTACCCCTCTAACCCTGCTCCCTTCTTCTCTGCCTTCCTGTGTCTCATGCTTTCATTCAATTGCTCTCACAGTTTCCCCAACTTGTTGCTTTCTCTCAATGGCACACTTTGGTGACAAAGGATGCTCACTATAACTTTGTCTTTGCTTCCCTGGTGTTTGGTCGATCCATGCAGTGATTCATGCATGGGACATGACTGTTCACTCCCCCACCCATAAATGTCTTCTTCTGTTCATTCTGTCTACATTTGCTCAATCCCCCACCCAGTTCCCTGCTCATTGCTACCTGCTTCTTATGCCTATGATACATCCATTCTCTCTATTCCTGACTGCTCTCCTATTCCACATAGCTCTCTCTGTCCTGCCACCACCAGTGAGTACTGCTTGCACTGCTGCCACTGCAGGTGGTCATATTACAATGTTTTCCATGGAAAGTTCTGTCTGACTTCCTGTTAAAAATTTCCTATCTACATTGTATGTATGCATGTATGGAAATATGGACACAGTACGCTTGTTTTTGACTGGTTTTCTTTTTTAAATTTTATTTGATTTCTTGTTTTTAATTGAGATATACATTGTCTCTATTATTTTTCTTTCCTCCCCTCTCTTCTTCCACCATACCACCCTGCACCTCACACTCCCAATTTACTCAGGAGATCTTGTCTTTTTCTTTTTCCTAGATGGATCCATGTATGTCTCTTTTAGCGTCTTCTTTGTTGTGAACTGTTGGCTGATTTTTCTTTGCTTTATGTCAAGAAGCCACGCAGGAGTGAGTACATATTATATTTGTCTTTCTGGGTAAGTTATCTCACTTATTATGGTTTTTTTTAGTTTTGTCCATTTGCCTGCAAATTTGAAGATGTCATTTTGTGTGTGTGTGTGTGTGTGTGTGTGTGTGTGTGTGTGTGTGTGTAAATGTACCACATTTTTCTTATCCATTCCTCACTTGAGGGGCATCTATATTATTTCCATGTTCTGGCTATTAAGAATAATGCTGCTATGAACACAGTTGAGCAAATATCATTGTGGTATGATTGAGCATTCTTTTGGTATGTGCCCAAGTGGTATTATTGGGTCTTGAGGTAGATTGATTCCTAGAGATCACCACACTAATTTCCAAAGCAGCTGTACAAGTTTGCATTCCCAACAGCAATGGGGGAGTGTTCTTACTCCACATCCTCTCCAGCATAAATTGTCATCAGTGTTTTTGATTTTGGCCATTCTGACAGGTGGAAGATAGTATCTCAGAGTTGCTTTGATTTGCATTTCACTGATGGCTAAGGATCTTGAGCATTTCCTTAAGTGTCTTTTGGTCATTTGAAATTTCTCTGTTGAGAATTCTTTATTTAGGTCTGTGCCCTAATTTTTTGATTATTCTTCTGATGTCTAGTTTCTTAAGTTCTTTGTATATATTTTGGAGATCAATACTCTGTCAAATGTGGTGTTGGTAAAGATCTTTTCTTATTCTGTTGGCTGCTGTTTAGTCCTGTTGAACATTTCCTTTGCTTTATACAAGCTTCTCAGTTTCAGGAGGTCCCATTTATTAATTGTCGGCCTCAGAGTCTGTGCAACTTCAGTTATGTTTAGAGAGTGATTTCCTGTGCCAATGCATTTAAGGCTACTTCCCACTTTCTCTTCTATGAGGTTCAGAGTGGTTGGTTTTAAGGTGAAGTCTTTGATCTATTTGGACTTGAGTTTTGTGCATAGTGACAGACATTGATCTATTACATATCAATATTCAGTTATGCCAATACCATTTGTTAAAGATTTTTTTCCATTCTATAATTTTAGCTTCTTAGTCAAAAATCAAAACAGGTATGTGGGTTGATATCTGAGTCTTCAATTTGATCCATTGGTCCACCTGTCTATTTTTATGCTAATACTATCCTGATTTTATTACTGTAGCTCTGTAGTAGAGTTTGAGCTCAGGGATGAGGATGCCTCCAGAAGTTTCTGGATTGTTTTGGCTATCCTGGGTCTGTTGCTTTCCATATGAAGTTGAGTATTTTTCTTTTGAGGTCTTTAAACAATTTTGACAGAATTTTGGTGGGTATTGCATTGAATCTGTAGATTGTTTTTGGTAAGATTGCCAATTTTTTATATTAATTCTATTTATTCAAGAACATGGGTGATCTTTTTTTATTTTCTGATGTCTTCTTCGATTTCTTTCTTCAAAGATTTAAAGTTATTGCCAAACAGGTCTTTCATTTGCTTGGTTAGAGTTACTCTAAGATATTTTATGTTATTTGTGGCTATTGTAAAAGGTGATCTTTCCCTGATTTCTTCTTCAGTGTGTTTATCATCTGTATATAGGAGGACTACTGATTTTTTTTAGTTAATATTGTATCCTGCTACATTACTGAAGGTGTTTATCAATTGTAGAAGTTCCCTGGTAGAATTTTTGGGGTCACTTATGAATATTATATCATTAGGAAAGAGTGAAATTTTGGCTTCTTTTCTAATTTGTATTCCCTTGATTTCCTTTTGTTGTCTTATTGCTCTAGCTGGAACTTTAAGTACTATATTGAATAGACGTGGAGAGAATGGAAAGCCTTGTCTTGTTCCTGATTTCAGTAGGATCACTTTGAGTTTCTCTCTATTTAATTTGGTGTTGGCTGTTGGTTTGATGTTATATTCCCTTTATTATGTTTATGTATGTTCTTTGTATTCCTGATCTCTCTAAGACCTTTATGAAGGGGTACTGAATTCTGTCAAAGGTGCTTTCAGCATCTAATTAGATGATAATTTTTTCATTTCAGTTTGTTTATATGATGGATTGCTTTGATGGGTTTTTGTAAGTTGAATCATCCCTGCATTTCTGGAATGAAGCCATATTGGTCATGGTAGATGATTTTTCTGATGTGTTCTTGGATTCAGCTTGCCAGTATTTAGTTTTGCATCAATTTTCATGAGGGGGATTGGTCTGTAATTCTCTTTCTTAGTTGTATCTTTGTGTGGTTTGGGTGTCAGGATACCTGTAACCTCATAGAAAGAGTTTGACAATGTTCCTTTTGTTTTTTTTTGTTTGTTTGAAACAATTTGAGGAGTATTGTTATCAGTTCTGTTTTGAAAATATTGACAAATTCTGTTCTAAAACCACCTGGTTCTGGGCTTTTTTTTTGATTGGGAGACTTTTAATGATTCTATTTCCTTAACAGTTATAAGCCCATTTAATTTGTTTATCTAACCTCAATTTAATTTTGGTATGTGATCCTTATTTAGAAAATTCTCCATATTCTTTAGGTTTTTCAATTTTGTGGAGTAAAAGTTTTTGAAGTATGACCTGGTGATTCTCTAGATTTCCTCAGTGTCTGTTGTTATGGTCCCCTTTTCATTTCTGATTTTGTTAATTTGAATATTTTTTCTCTGCCATTTGGTTAGCTTGGATAAAGGTTTGTCTGTTTTGTTGATTTTCTCAAAGAAACAAGTCTTTGTCTCATTGATTCTTTGTATTGTTTTCTTTGTTTCTATTTTGTGGATTTCAGCTCTCAGTTTGATTATTTCCTGTCATCGAGTACTTCTGGGTGAGTTTGCTTCTTTCTGTTCTAGGTCTTTCAGATGTTTTGTTAATTTGCTAGTTTGGGCATTTTCCAGTTTTTTTTTTTTTTAAATCTAGTCATTTGATGCTATGAACTTTCCTCTTAGCACTGCTTTCTATGTGTCTCATAAGTTTGGGTATGTTTTCTGGTCATTTTCATTCAATTTCTTTCTTTATTTCTTCCTAATCCAGTGGTGATTAGGTTGAGGATTGTTCAGTTTCCATGAGCTTGTGGCTTTCTGCTATTAGTGTTGTGGTTGAATTCTTACTTTAAACCATGATGGTCCAATAAGACACAGGGGTTTATTCCAATTTTATTTTTGTATCTTTTGAGGTTTGTTTTGTCATTGCATATGTGGTCAGTTTTAGGGACAGTTCAGGAGATGCTGAGAAGGTATTGTGTGTGTGTGTGTGTGTGTGTGTGTGTGTGTGTGTGTGTGTGTGTGTGTGTGTGTGTGTTTGAATGGAATGTTCCATGTCTGTTAAGACCATTTGAGTCATAATATCTGCTTGATACTTTATTTCTCTATTAAGTTTCTGTCTGGTAGACCTGTCCAGTGGTGAGTGTGGGGTGTTGAAGCCTCCCACTATTAGTGTGTGAGTTTGATGTGTGATTTAATCTTTAGTAATGTTTCTTTTACAAATGAGGGTGCCATTGTATTTGGGGCATAGATGTTCATAACTGAGATTTTATCTTGAAGAATTTATTCCTGTGATTAATATCAAATGACCTTATTCATCTCATTTGACTAATTTTAGTTTAAAGTTTATTTTGTTAGATATTAGGATATCTACACCAGCTTGTTTCTTGAGTCCATTTGATTGGAATATCTTTTCTCAACCCTTTACTCTGAGGTAATGTCTGTCTTTGTAGTTAAGGTGTGTTTCTTATATGCAACAGAAGGATGAATTCTGTTTTGGTATCCAATCTGTTAGCCTGTCTCTTTTTATAGGCGAATTGAGTTCATTGATATTAAGAGATATTAGTGTCCAATGATTGCTAGTACCTGCTATTTTTGTTTTTGTTGTTAGTGGTGGTATTGCTTATGTATTTTTCTTCTTTGGGATTTATTGGGAAGGGCTTGCCTACTGCCTGTACTTTTGCGCATGTAGCTAACTTCCTTGGGTTGAAGTTTTCCTTCTTGTACTTTCTGTAAAGCTAGATTTATAGATAGGTTAAATTGATTAGGTTGATTAAATCTGGTTTTGTCATGAAATATTTTGCTTTCTCTGTGTATGTTGATTGAAAGCTTTGCTGGATGTGGTAGTCTGCCCTGGCATCTGTGGTCTCTTAATGTCTGTTTAATGGCACGTCAGGACCTCCTGGCTTTCTTTGTTTCTATTGAGAAGTAGGAAATAATTTTAATAGGTCTGTCTTTATATATTACTTGATCTTTTTCTTTGCAGCTCTTAATATTCTTTATTTATTCTGCTTGTTTAGTGTTTTGATTATTAGGTGAGGAAACTTTCTTTTTTGGTCCAGTCTATTTGGTATTTTGTAATCTTTTTTTTTTGTTTTGTTTTGTTTTGTTTTTTGTTTTTTCGAGACAGGGTTTCTCTGCGGCTTTGGAGCCTGTCCTGGAACTAGCTCTTGTAGACCAGGCTGGTCTCGAACTCACAGAGATCCGCCTGCCTCTGCCTCCCGAGTGCTGGGATTAAAGGCGTGCGCCACCACCGCCCAGCTTTTTTTTTAAATTATATTTATTTATTTACTATGTATACAACATTCTGTCTGTGTGTATGCCTACAGGCCAGAAGAGGGCACCAAACCCCATTATAGATGGTTGTGAGCCACCATGTGGTTGCTGGGAATTGAACTCAGGACCTTTGGAAGAGCAGGCAATGCTCTTAACCTCTGAGCCATCTCTCCAGCCCCGGTATTTTGTAATCTTTTTGTATTTTCATAGGCATGTACTTCTTTAGGTTGGGAAAGTTTTCTTCTATGACTTTGTTGAGTATATTTTCTGTGCCTTTGAGCTGGACTTCTTCAATTCCTGTTACTTTTAGGTACAATCTTTCCATGATGTCCCATATTTCCTGGTTATTTTGCATTACGAATTTGTTGCATTTAATATTTTCTTTGACCGATGAATCTATTTCCTCTATTGTATCTTCAATGCTGGAGATTCTCTTTTATCGCTTGTATATTCTGTTGTTTATTCTTACTTTTTTGGTTCCCGATCGTTCACCCAGATTTTCCATTTCCAGATTTCCCTTGATTTGCCTCTATTTCAGTTTTTAAGTATTGAACCATTTTTTTTTTTACCTGTTTGATTATCTTTTTTTTTTTTTTTTTGTTTTCCTTAATGGATTTGTTGATTTCTTTTAATTTTTTTCTTTGTCTTTTCTTCTATTTCCTTAAAGGTATTTTCTCCTTAAGGGTCTCAATCATCTTCATGAAGTTATTTTTAAGGTCATTTTCTTTTGCTTCTGCTTAGTGATGTTCAGAACTGTTGGTTCCTATGATACAGTATTGATCTTTATGTTATTGAGTGTGTTCTTACACTGTTGCATATCCATCTCTTCCGACAGTTGGAAATGGTGAAGCCTATGTTTCAGGGGGATCTCTTTTTCTCCAATTTGTGGAGCTCGGAGCTGTGACTCCTTTAATCCTTCCTTCAGTGTATGCAAAGGATAGCCTTTGGTTCCTCCAGGTGCCCACAGGCCCAAGAATTAGATGGTAGTTCCTCCTGGTGTTGGCAGGGCTGAGGCTCTGGTAGTCAGATAACTTCTGGACCATTGTTGTCATTGCTGCCTGCCACTGCCATTCACACTTCTTCCAGTGGTCTGGCCTGGACCAACCACTGTGCTGCTGCTGTAGCTTCTCCTCCCAGTGATCTGGCCAGGCTTGCTGGGTTGCTCCATTTTTGACTGGTTTTTAATGATTGAGTTTGCATATTACATGTGTCTTAGTAATAACTAGTTGCTTTACTCAGTATTTGCATCTGGGCTTTGCTGAGTCTGATGTAATGACAGAAAAAGTTATTTTATGCTGTTGTATCTTCTTATAAAGAAAAATAGTTAAGAAATTGGGTATGGTTAAAAATTTGTCACAAAAATTAACTTAAAACTGGTAACTCATAATTTAAACTGCTTTAGAAAACGACCATGTGGGCAGCTGCCATTAAGAATATCATGTAGTCAGCCACCACCTTACAGTACATGAGCAGTCACCATTTTGCCTACAGACAGATAATAGGGAGGTCATATGACTTTATCACCAATTTAGACAGAGGTAACCATGTAGAAAAGGGTCCGTCAGGAGACACTGGGTCTCCAAGTAATTTTGGATAAGGATAGATTGCTGTATGATAGTTTCTGTCCTGTCCTATCCTAAAAATACGGTTTATGAAACATAGGATTTAAAACAGTGCTGACTTGCTGAGGTATTAAAGCTGTATCTCCATCCATTCAAACAGAATATACCTTTCTGGCAGCCACATTTTATAACCTAATTATGTAACCTTGATATTAATTTTGAAAAAGAAAAAACACTAAGTTGTTTGCAATGTTAAAATGTGGTTTTGCCTTAGTGCTCTTAGGACCACTGCTGAAAACTAGAGACTAAAATATTCCTTCTAATCTTCTTGTTTTTACTATGGTGGTAAGCTGTAATTAACTGGGTAAACTGTATGTCCAGATTTAACTTATATCTGCTTTCCAAGTTAAGCCTAAACAACATTTGTCTAATTCAGATATACCTAACAGATAATGTTATACCTTGATCCTCAAGTGCTTCAGAGATCTGAGAACATAACATTTTAATAAAAAAGCTTATGGAGACATGCCTGGTCCTAGCAGTATCCTGTGTCTTCTCCAATGAAGGCCACAAAAGAACTTCCACATGGAAGCTTTTTTTAAATGTGGCAAAGCCAGCCATACAGCAAAAACTACTTTGTACTTTAAAGCAGTGGCAAGACCTTGCCCAGATTGGACAACAGGTCACTGGGGAATTGATTGCCCCATTTTTCCAAGACAAGGTATATTACTATTCCCAAATTATTACCCTATAGGAAAGTCTGTCATATCTCCTGGACCCAGCAGCTGAAGATTGGTACCTTCTTTGGGACTTCTGTACCCTACCAACCATGGAGAAATCTGGGGACTATCTAGGTAGCTGCAAAGCTGTCTCACTTCTGCTTGTGTATCTTTCTCAGATCTGATAGTGTTTTGTTGATGGAGGCTGCTCATTCATTCCTGGATGCTTAGACCTGAAATAATTACACAGAAACTACATTATTTAAAACACTGTGGGGCCAATAGCTTAAGCATATTGTTAGTTAGCTCTCATATCTTAAATTAACCTATTTCCAAGATTTTATATTTTACCATGAGGCTCATGATTTGTCAGTAAAGTTCCTGGGCATCTGATTCCTTTAGTGGAGCTACATGGAATTTCCCTGATTCTGCCTACTCTCTCTCTCTCTACATCTCTGGATTTCCCACCTGGATTTACTCTGTTAAGCCATTGACCGAAAGCAGCTTTATTCATTAATCAATAAAAGCAAAACATACACAGAAGGACTTCCCACATCATTTCACTTATCTGTTTAAATAAAAAGGAAGGTTTGATTTTAACGTAGTAAAATTACATATAACAAATCAGGTATCAAGCAAGAATTACAGTTATAATATTTATATATACTTTATATTTTATCATAAATAAGGAAACTATAATTGTAACTATATATTCTTCAACTCCATCAAAGACTCCAGAAGGACATAATATTACGTAAGGTAACAGAAAATGCATTGTAAGCAAGTTCCAAAACTGTAGAATAGACATGTAACTTTGGGACACCCATCTTAAGCTTACAGGCCCATAGTGTCTGGCAGACTTTTCCATGAAGCAGGAAATTTCAAAGACAGTTCCACCTATATGGGCAGTTTGTCAGTCACTTTCTTCTGTGTCCTACAGAATGTCTGGCAGACTCTTTCATGAAGCAAGAACTTTGAAGAGCTGTCTCACCTTTAAGCAAGTTCAGCAGTCATTTCTTTGTGGGTCCTGCATGTGCAGTTCATACAACAAAACAACAAGCAGTCCAGGCAAAAACAGTTTCTTGCCCAAATGGCTAACCAATTCCATAAGGAGTCTCTTTGGTGCCCATCTTCCTCTTGAAGTTGGTGCTGCTAAGAGCAGGTATGTCTCATTGTCAGAAAAAGTTCTAAGTTCTTAAAACATTTAAAATGCAATATTCTGTTAGTCTACAAAAGGTTTGAAGAATACCTATCCATCTGAAATATACACCTATTTGTACACCTAGAAAACCTAACTAACATGACTACAAGCTTGGCTATTGTAGATGATTATTTATTACCATATATTTTTTAATCATACATTATTAATATACATACAAACAATACCTTAATCAAGAGCATATATATGTATATATATATATATATATATATATGTATATAACAAAATTGGACTTAAATTTATTTCAGTAGACCAAGATCCATACCAATGCAAAGTACTCATATCTATAGCATATCCCCTTTTAAATGCAAATAAACATTTATAAACAATCATTTAGGGAATTTGGGCATTGTTCTTTCAAAATTGCTTCCTATTTTTTGTTGGGGAAATTAATTTGGGGGGTTTATAGTAACCTCTCAGGGGTCTTGGTCCATCAAACCACATGAGTCTGCAAGGATTCGACAGGTTCTCATCCTCTGTGGAAACAAAAGCAAAATCTCTTTTCCAAAAAAAAACATATTCTTAGACTTTAATTTTGAAGTCAAGATACCTTTAAAATATGTATGTTGGTTTAGCTTAGCAGCCCATACAATGAAATGTCTCTCTGTACTTAGCTCATTCATAGTCAAAAAATTCAAAGAAAACACAATAATATACATAATCCAGATTCTCTGTGTATTTTCCATCTTCATATAGTTTATTTTTCTTACTCTTTTACTTTTTCTACAAGTTAAATAATTATTTTATTGTCTTTACTCCTTTAGCCTATGACTGTCTGTGCTCTGTCTCTTGAAAGACTTTGTTTTACTTTTTCTATTTTTTTCTTTCTTTCAAGCCTACATGCATTTATCAAACACTGTAACCCATTTAGAGGTCTTTTCCATCTGAATTTGTCTTTATTGTGTATCTGTAATAATTTTCTGACCAGGAGTGCTTTTAAAATGGTAAGCAACTTGGTTGCATCAGCTTGGTTGCTGGATCCACTCTCTCGGGCTTTCAATATTGCAGAGGTACCTTTACTACCAGTTCTGGGACTGCCACGAAGGAGTTGCATGTACCACTTTAACTCTGAGAAGGACATATTTGGGAACCTGCCTATTATTCCAAGCTTTGAAGATAGGTAAACAGGATTAAAGAGCAATTGACTAACAAGACTAGTCTTTTTGGAGAGCTCTGGGTTTGATTAAGAGATTCTACCTCAATGAATACGGTGGTAACATTGTAGAGGATCATTGGGTCTCCACATTAATTCACTCACATGTTTTCATACCACCCACATAGGGTTCCATTAATGCAAAAACCTAAACATGCAGTTACAACACACACAAACACTGAAACAGAAAGAGGGAAAAAAGAAATTGCTGATGTCATTTTCCTGAAAACTTCAGCTTACAGTAATGAAAAATCACACCAACAGGCCTACCCATGGTCTAGAGTGCCAAGTTTTCTCACGTGTTATGTGTAATGTCTATAGGTGAAAGATGGACTGGTTGGAGCCTAGATGACTTTTAAACAATCCAACATAGAGAAAGATGGCCCCTGAGATTTAAGGATAACACAACTCAATGCTATCAGTATAGCTTTGCCATTCCTCAGCAGAAAGAAAAAAAGATATTTGCTAGAAAAAAAAGACGGTGGGGGCAAAGAGATAAAGGGAAAAAAGGAAGAAAAGAAAAAGAAGAGAAGATAAAGTGTCTGAAACAAGGAGAGAGAGAAAAACAGAACAAAGAAAGAAATAAAAAATAAATGAGATTTCTCTTTTGGGTGCTCCAAATCCAGAAACAATCAGCACCTTTGGTTTCTTTTCTATCTCCACAAAAAGCTGATGCTTGCTTAACATTTGTTTGATCTAGATTTTTCATCATTTCTCTTTGACCCACTTCTTCCTCAGATGGATATAACCAAGATCACAAGGTTCAGGGACAAATTCTACATGAGAAAGGTAATGAAATGCCAGTCCAGATTTTTAGAAAGACCCAAGAGATCTTCTAAATGACATTGAACAGTGAATTCAAAGCCATTAAATATGGACCTTGTGCAATCATCATTGTTAAACATGTGCCTGATTTCAGTGTTTCTTTCAGCTTTCTGCTGGAGTGAGATGTAGTCAAACCTTAGAGTTACCAACAGAAAGGAAGGACTTTCACATTCAGACCGACTATGTTCTCTTATGAACAGGCAAAGAGGGCCAGTAAGCCACTGGCTTCTCATCTAATTCTGACTCCATGTGTCAGCTCATTAAGCACCTCCATTCTCTCTCTATCCAACTCCTTGACTCCCCCTTGAGTGTCTCTGGATAGGCTGGGATGCCTGTGAACTCTCATCTTTACTCAGGTCAATGTTAATTTAGTTAATCTCCTGGAAACATGTCTTCCTGTTTCTTCCTGTGAGGAAAGGCATAAGCGCAGGAGTTTCTGTACCTGAGATTCAGAGTTCCATCTGGTCTTTTGCTTGGGTGAATGCCTGCCTTCACTAGAAAGGAATAGCTTTACTTTTCTATTATCCTCTGAGCTGCCATCGCAATGTATCCAAGTGAAAGCAAATCATGTTTTTAAAGTATCTAGGATGCAGCTCTGATTTATTTTTCTTGACATTTGGAAGCATTCCTTTTTAATAGGGTTTCTTCATGACACTGATCATAAGTATCCCTATTATGCACTAGACATGAAAAGCCAAGAATCCAGTGCTCTCACAGGGAAGCACAGTCTTTATCACACAGTCAATGAATGTTTCCCTTAAACTACAAAACATGAAGCAGAGAAATTAAACAAATATTCTAAGGGATGCCTGAGATGAAAGACCATTAATTTGGGGAAGGGAGAGTGTAGAAGGAGCAGCGGGCTGCATTCCCACCCAGCTCCTGCATGGCTAGCTTTACATCTGAAATAACAACACACAAATTATATTCATTTATACACTGCTTGGCCCATTAGTTTCAGCCTCTTATTGGATAATTATCACATCTTGATTAACCCATTTCTATTAATGTGTGTAGCACCACAAGGTGGTGGCTTACTTGGAAAGATTCTAGCCTACATCCATCTTGGGTCAGAGAAGCATGGCGACTGCCTCATTGCCTTCTTCCCAGCATTCTGTTCTGTTTACTCCACCTACCTAATTTTCTATCCTATCAAAGGGCCAAGACAGTTTCTTTATTAATCAATGAAAGTAACACATAGACAGATGACCCTCCTTCATCAGGACAGAATTTCTTTTTAAACATTCTTGCTCAACCATTTTGACTCTGAGATACAAACAGAACATCAGAGAATGGAAAGAATCACATTTTTTTTTTGGTTTTAATGTGGTGTGTTTAAATTTTTTAAACAGGTTTTGAAAGTTCTTCATTCAGCAAACACCTTTTTTTCCCTGTAAGTGAAAGCCATTTTTATTCAAGGGAAATTAGTCTGTGCATTTATGATTCATTTGTGCTCAACTTCTCAAAATGTTAAAAGCTGTTTCACATGAAAGAAGCTGTTGAATCCTAGTCTTATATGATTTTCTATGTGTGGACTTAAAGAGAAGCTTTGCAGGGAAGCTACTAATGAGTCACTGTGAAGGCCTCCTGACCAGAAATATGAGGTAAACTAAACATCTATCCTTGATGGTTTGTTTTTGTAGCTAAAAATTTCAGGAAGATTTTAGACCCTAGTTAGACAGATAGCTTTCACAGAGAAAAGCATTGCTCTCGTATAGAGACACTGCACAGCATGTCACCTTAAAGTCAGTAAGCAGTCAAACAGAACAAAAATACGAGCCCTGTTTCCTTTAGATTTCTGAACAGACTGCTTTGAAAATTCCCCTTAAGGGGAATGTCTGTCTTGACCTCCTACCTCAAGAAATTCTTATCTATTTAGACAATGAATATAACTGAAAAGAAAGAGTTTGGTATACATAGAATATGGACAATGTTTGGGGTCAGATGGACTTGGGTTTAAATCTTATTTTAATACTATGTTGGTTAATTTTTATTGCCAACTTTACAAAACCTGTAGTCATCTGAGAAGAGGGAAACTCAATTGTGGAACTGCCCAGATCAGGTTGGCCTATGGTCAAGTCTATGAGAGAATGTTTTAATTGAGAATTGTTGTGTGTGGGGGTCACCATGAGCACATGTACACACAGACTAAACTGTGTCTCAGACTAAAGTGTCCCTAGGCAGGTGGACTGCACAGAAAAGTTAGCTGCACATGAATGAGTGAAGGAGCCAGCAAGAAACACTCATCACGTACTAGGTAAGTTTTTGAGCAGTAGCTGAGTTCCCATAGTGGCTAGGCCAGTTTGCATTCCTACCAGCAGTGTGTGAGACCTCTCCCTCACCTCCATACCTGCATTTATTATTTTCTTGATGACAGCCATTCTGACTAGAATGAAAAGAAACTGCAATATGGTTTTAATTTGCATCTTCCCAGTGGCTAAGTGTAATAAAAATCTTTTCATGTGTTTACTGGCCATTTTTTTTATTTTTTGAGAACTACCTGTCCATGTACTTTTGACATAATTGCTTTGTTTTTAATGCTTTCTTTTGAGTCAGCATCTCAAGTAGCCCAAGGTAGCTTCAAATTTGCTATGAATCTGAGGCTCATGATCCTCTTGCTTCTTCAAGAGTATTTTTAATTAACTGTTGATAGACTTGTTTGTTTTTCATATTTATTGTAGCACTGTTCATAATAGCCATGGTATGGTATCAGTCAGCTTAGGTGTCCATCAATAGATGAGTGAATCGAGAAAATAGCACACACACACACACACACACACAACCACACACACAGATAGAGAGAGGCAGACAGACAGACAGACAGACAGACAGACAGACACATGTACACTCAGACTAAAGCGTTCAAAATTATGTTATTTGCTGGTAAATGTAAGCAACTGGAGATCCTCATATTAAGAAAGACTCAGTTGTGAACCCTAGATTGTCCATAAACCTATAAAGCCATGTAAGCACAAGTGTGACTGAGGAGTGGGAGGACATTAACAGGAAGGAAAAAGACAATTTGGGAGAAAAACAATGTGTGGAGAATGAATATTGTTAAAGCACATGTTATTATTAAACAAAATTGCCTATAATATTCAGTACGATGTGTAATTAATATTCACATGAAAATAAGAAAGAAAGCTGAGAGCATTAAGATGATGATGTGTTTTTGCCTTTCAGTGCAGCACTGAAAAAGAGAGAAGATAGGCTTGTTTTAGATGAATAAATGTCAATCATATAATTTTTGCAATTGAATTTTCACACAAAAACTGCTTGATTTTTATGTAAAGAAACCATTCAAAAGTAAATAGAAATATTAAAACTTAAAAAACAGCTACTAAATAATACTTTAAACTAGAAAAACCAACATACAAATAAGAAGCAAATAAATCCAAATGGCATGCTTTAATTTTTTTCTTGTTGCTCTTTATTTTGTGGAGGTAGAAGCATGAATGATTTGGTATTTTCATTCTTTCCTTATACACTTTTTTTGGAATAAGCCAATATTTCTTGTATATCTTCAATATACAAAGTATAAAAATACATCTATTCAAACAGTAAAATGAAAAAGGGAAGAATAAAGCTCAGAAGGAAGGAACGAACAAATGGGGGAAGTGGGAAAACAGCACAGCTGGGAAGGACACTCTTCTCATGCCTGTTGGTCTATAGGCACTGTGATGGTTGAAGATGAGCCCACAGTCGCATGGCTTGAATAGCCAAATGAGTTTATTTCAGATGTGGCTACACAGCCCCTGGTGAAGCCAGATTGCTGTGCTGAGGAAATGGATAGATGGTGCCTAGCATAACACACTCCAGGAGGAAGAGCATTGAGAGCAAGTTCACAATCGTTTGCAAGAATAAATTGGAAACAAATGCAAGTCCAAACGAGAGGCTTCAGAGCCAGAAGTGGAAGAATAACAAGGGCAGGGAATGAGAGTCATGGAGAGAGGCCAGCTGAAGCACGATTAATAAGCACTGAGAGACAGAAATTGTGGTTCAACCTGAAGATCAGAAAGGCAAAACAGCTAGCCATTGGCTCTTACCTCTACCTCAGTCTGGAATGGCGATCCTGCCTCCAGGAATCTCAGAATGAGACTGAGACCGAGAACTGTCTCCTCCTGTTTTTTAATCCTCTCTAGTTCTGGGATTAAGAATATGCACCACTACTGCCTGGTTTCTATGGCAAACTAGTGTGGCTACTGGGATTAAAGGTGTGTGTCGTTGCTGCCACTTCTATAATGCTGGCCAGTGTGGCTGCTTTATTTTTTTCATTCTCAGGCAAGCTTTATTTATTAAAATACAAATGAAATGCCACTATAGCCAGCAGCCTTCTTAAGTACAGCAATGTATTTGCTAATCTTAAACTGCACTTCGTTCTCTTAGTTTCTTTAGAGATGTTGATCTCTGACATAACAATATATTCTGTAGTCATTATGTCTCACAGGGACTGTAGACCAAGGGTGGTTCTGACCAGTTATCAGTGCCTACGCACATGTCATTTTGATCGTTACCTCTGTGATGTGATGACTGAAGCCCCTTTGTGTTCAGTCATCAAATCATTGAAGAGCTTGAGAGGAGGGATTCTGCTTTCTCTTTCTATCAGCATCTTCTGAAATAATGTGAATGCGTGAGCATTAAATCTTTCATTGTCAGTTCTTGAAATGATTTTGAAAACCTGGATGTGGTAGGACATACCTGCAATTTCAGCGTTCAGAAGTAAACAAAGGGACTTTGACCACATACCAAGTTTGAGGTCATCCTGGGCTATATGAATCCCTGCCTCAAAAAATAAAGAAAGAAATGCTTCCAGTAATTGAGATTACAGAGCAGCTGTGCAGTGGGAAGTGTTCAGAGGGAAGCTCCATCCCAAGCCCTCTCCCACCCTGCTGCACCTCTGAAAGCCCAGCAAGCAATGACCCCTCACTACAGAGATGCTGAAGACCGCTCCCACAGGGTATTTAAACTTTCCCCAAGAAAATAGACAAGTGGTTTTCTGGCTTCCTTTCCCATCTCCTTTCTGGGGAACTGGAAAGTCATCCAGGAGCATTGTATCCATTAAACCTGTGCCTTTTCTAATTCGGTTTGATTTGGTCTGATTTGGATTGCTATGTCATTGAAGAAGCTTTTCAAGATACAGAAACTTTTTATCTGGAGGTCCCACCAAGGGGCTTTTTCCCCCACTGGCCCGGGGCTATGTGGTGGAAAAAATACCCTTCTCCCCCTCACCTGCTCTCTACCAGGCTAAGATCAGCTTTTGACTGGGTAAGTTGTCATTGCATTGGAGGCCCAGGGCCTCCTGAAATTTTCAGGGTGTCCTGTCAAAGATGCAGCAGTGCCAGGCCACTGACCTGGTACTGGGACAAAGACCTGCCTTGTCCTGTGGGATCCCTTTTTCAGAAGGCATTCTGTTCAAGGGAATATCTCACACGCCCTGTTTTTAAATTCTTTTTGACCCAAAGTCTACCACAGTGGAAGCATTGCATTAGGCTTCAGGTTTTGGCATAGACTTGTGAAATGGGGACCTGCAATTTGAAGCCAGATCTCCAAGCCCCTTGGGCTGCCTTTACAAAATCTTTTTAAATTGGGACGGACTGTCTGACACTGTATGTCTTAAACGCCTAAAAAGTGTTGCCAGCATGGGACAAGTGGTCGGAACTCCGCACACAGTTTCTGGGTACTGCGTCCACCCCTCCCCCAGTAGCCACTGTCTCACAGAGCCTGTCTTGTGTGCTAGAGTCGCAGCACCTCACGGTTCCTGCCTGTCTGGGAATTGAGACCCTAAAAAATTCTGCCCTGTCCATGCTACCACAGACACTGGCCTGTTCCCCTTCCCCTTCCCCTCTCAACCCTGCCCTCCCATTCTGAGCTGCATAGGTGTTCTGTTCTCCCTTACAGCATCTGCTGACCTGGCCCCCAGTGGACCACCTCTGTGTTCACTTGGCTCCTGCAGCCTACTCCAGGATTTTTAAGTTGGTCAGCTGACAGAGATTCCTGGAAAAAGTTTTGTTTGTCTGTCTGTAAAATATAGGTGTGAATAATGTGGCCACAGTATGCCTGTATGTGTATATCTGATTGTTTTAACATCTGCGAAACTCCAGATTACAACTGCTCTGGAAAAGTACAAACACATGGATGGCCACAATTTTGGTTGAGATCAAAAGAAAAACCTCAGCACCATCTATACCAAAGGCATCCAACTGCACTGGCTCCGCCAAGGAAATATTCCTCTCTAATATTCTTTGGCTTATAATATATTTCTATATGATAATTAATACCCTGTCCTTTAAAAGGGTTCATAACGATACTGATTTACTGAGATAGTAAAGCTGCACCTCTGCATTCATGTACAGCAATGGGTGCTGCTGGCAGACAGATTTTGTAACTTAAGGATAAACTGCTTGATACTGATTTAAAAGACTAAATTGTTTACAATGTTAAAACTCGGTTTTGCCTTGTACAGACTAAAGTTGTGTTCTAGGTCTGAGGACCACAACTGAAAACCAGAGACTGAAATATTCCTTCTGATCTCTTTGGCTCTACTAACATTGGTACATTGTAATTGAGTGGGCAAACTGTATGTCCAAATTTAACTCATATGTCTAATTTAGATATACCTAATAGGTAATGGTACATTAGTACTCAGACACCTTTACAGATCTGAGAGCATGGCATTTAATTTAAAAAGCTTCTTATGATATAGAGAGATGCCAGCTCCTGCAGCATCCTGTAGCTCCTCCATGAAGATGGATGGAGGAAGAACTTCCCCCTGAATGCTTGCTTTGGATATGGCAAAAACACCCACCCAGTAAAAAACTGCCTTTTACCTCATCAGCTGCCTGGACCCTGACTGAAATTGGATGACAGGACACTAGGGGAATTGATCATCTCATCCTGCAACGACAGGAAGACTGAACCATATACCCACAGGAAAATCTGTCAAGCCTCCTGGGCTTAACAGCTAAAGGCAAAACTGCTTTTGAGAGTGGTGTTTGCCAAAGACCATGGAGAGACTTGGGATTGCCTGGGTAGCTGGAAAAGCTGTCTCCCTGCTGCTCATTCACTTGTCCCTCTCAGATCTGTCTGATGGTGTTTGATGACTGGGGTACTGGCAGCTCATTAGTTAAGTTTCCTGCTGAAATTAGACAGTTGTGGCTCTTGCACAGGCTTCACTGTCCAGGATTAATGGTTTCAAATATAACTTCAGAGGTTCAGAGTTTTAAAATTTCCTTTAATTGTCTTTTAAAATGTTCATGCTTTTTTTTAAAACCTAAAACCATAGCCTTTTGCTATGATACCAAGATGTAAATCTGTTCCAGCTGTCTTAAAGACACCTTTAGGTTCCTGGGAGAAGTTCTGCTGCTATGTTAAGAAATATGGTCTGGGGAAATCTAGCAAACTTCAGAACCTATTTTGACCACATCTATTTTCAAGCATATTTTAAAGGTCACCCCTGTTTCCTGGGTCAAGGGTTCTCCAGATTCATCTTTGGTACTATCTCTCCAGGCTCAAATAGGCACCTACCCAGCAACTGAAATCTGGTTTTAATGGGTATATCTGTTTTCATTTCTCACTCATTCACTCTTGCCTCTTCTATACAACTAGGGCACTTCTCCATTCCATTCTTTCTGTCATTCAATCACCCTTCCCATGGCTAGCCATGTTCATAGGGCTGATAATAACAATGTATTTTTTTCTCCTAGCAACCCGCCTTCTCAGTTCTCCCAAGGAACAGATGCCTGAGATCTCTAGGATGGCAGTTAACTGGATGCTCCTCCACCCACACCTCCCACTAAGTGTGAGCCCACCAACTTTCCCTCTCCCCTTGTCACCCCATGCCTTCAGGAAGTAGTCAGACCTGAACTGGTGTCCATATACTCAGAGTCTGGGATGTTCTGGTGGAAGCTTCACACCAGCTCCTATATTCCTTACATCCAAAGAGTCTAGAATGTGCAGGGGAAAGCTCCATCCCAAGCCCCCTCCACCATCTCTCTTTTCAAAACCTGCTGTATCTCAGCCCACCATACAATGACCCCTCACCCAGAGATGCTCAAGACCAATCCTGCAGGTTATTTAAACTGCCCTGCCCCGCAGAAAACAGACAGGTGGTTTTGTGGTCTTCCTTTACCATCTCCTCTTCCCGGGGTCTGGAAAGCCATCTGGGAGTGTTGTATCCATTAAACCTAGGCTTTTCCTAACTCGGTTTGATTTGGTCTGATTTGAATTGTTACATCAGTGGAGAGGCTTATCGGGGTACAGAAACTTTTCAGGAAGTATGGATTACCATGGCTCTAAATTTAAAAAATGCTTCTAAAGATTTGGGGTTAAATATGAACATATTTTATGAACAGCAAGCAATATGACTGATGACAGCATCAAAGGCTTTTATAAGTTTTTGAAGGATGGGGGCAAGTTAAATACTTAAAAAATATTAATGTACATATCTGTGAATGTATGCCATGAGTATGCCAGTACCCCTGGAGGCCTGAAAAGAGTGTCTGATCTCCCTGAAGCTGAGTTACACTCATATGACTGTTGGGAAAATAACTTGGGTCAACTGGAGAAAAAAACATGTTCTTAACTACTGAGCCTTATGTCACTGGATTTAGTTCAGCATAGTAGATAAAACGAAGAGCCCAGAGAAACCTAGTTCTTGTTAGGACCATAAGTTAGGAACTACAAAACCACAGCACAGAACAGCTTCTTAACTCTCTGTTCCAGGGAGGGCACATAGCCTAAATATCTTCAGACTATGGGATCTGGCTTCTTAAGTGACCATCACGTCAATAGAGCAGGGCATGATTTTGTAAAAAGAGCAGGTAAGCCCAACGAAGTAGGAGAATCCATCTGCTGGATTCTGCCTACAGTTTGGATACAAAGGGTCTCAGAGATGCTGTTTTTATTAGTTTATCAGTGTGGTGAGTAGATGCAACAGGGCATAATTTGTCTATCTTAGAACTTACAGTATACGAGTACATCCTCTCCTCTGGAAGACATGCCTAGTTACAATACTATGGTAAGGATCTGTTATTCCCACATTAAAAATGTGCCCATTTCTTGGCTAACATACTTAATTAACTGGCTACTGTTGTCTTTTAGGGGTGCCCTACCTAGACACGTTTGTTCTGCATGCATTCCTTTATTTGTTCTGATTATCATGGGTTCAGGATACCCATTGATTAGTCCATGGTGATTTTCTAACATAAACAGGAATCTGAGAAACTGCTCATAGCATATGCTTTCATTGCTCTAATTTGTTTGCTGACTCTTTTATCCTTTAGTAACGAAGCTCTTTCTAAACAATAGCCTTAATTACACCAGTCATTTATTCCACAGTTCTAACTCTTCTCATGCTGTGTCCTAGTTTGTTTTTCTTTTGCTGTGATCAAACAATGACTAAAAGCAAGTTGGAGCAGCTTACCTGTGGAAGGGTGAACTGTTCACAGTAGGCTGAGCCCTCCTGTCAAGAAAATGCTTTCCAGACATTTCCAAAGACCTGTCTGATGGAAAGAATTTCTAAATGGAAGCACCCTCTCCCTAAATGTGTTAAACTGACAAGTGCTGCTAACTACAGCACTGTGTTTCTCCCTCATACACAGAATCAGTGGCTTCTATTCAGAGAACATTCTTTATACTACATTCTTCTCGGAACAGTAATTTCTCCCTTTTTACAAATGCCAACTGGTGGACACTCCAGCCACCAAAACGGGGTGGGTGAGGAGCATTTATAATACCCTGTGGCTCTTCAGGAAGAGCTGGGGCACAGGGTGTTTCCTTACTATGAGAAAGTGCTCTCTTTGTTTTAAATTGAATTCTTTTGAAGAGGTTGAATAGAATGTTGTTTTCACAAAAAGAATTTCAGTTGGTTAAATTTAGTGTCACGGACGGGATATGGAAGTAACTTTAAAAGCAAAAACAACCCAAGAATAGTTTCTGGCTTTGGGCCCACGGTCTCCCCTTCTCTGCGAGGTATGTGTGTTTTCACCCACTGTTTAGTGCTGCGCTTGGCCCTCTGCAAGCCTGCAGCTGACAGCTCTGACAGCCCCAAGAGCGCCTGTCTTTCCTTCTAAAGCCACATATTTAGATTGTCTTATTGCCAAAGAAGGAGGACCCTGCCTTTGTGGTTAACATTTAAGTTCTTCTTCTTCTTTAAACCTCTCCGCCATAAATGTGGACCATTTTCCCTGTGTCTTCCATTCTCTTAGTAGAAGCCATGGTTGCTCCTCCTCCTAGTTTCCCCCAAAGAGAGAGTTTAAAATTCAAAGCTCTTGTTTTGCTAACTATTGGTTAAGTTTTGCAGACTGAACAGTTCACCACATCTTGGCAGTCCTCAGCAGCCAAACATTTTCTTCTACATCTCCTGTTCAGTTCTCTCCTGGAGGTTTGGAGAAATAAACCTTTACTGACTGAATGCACAGTTTGTGTTCCTAGGCCTTGCTTTAAGTGTTTTATAGACATAATCCTGCTTAATCCTTCCAACTACCTTAAAGAAAACTATTATTATCTTTGTTTTTAGTGTGAGGAAACCAAAGACAAAAAGTAATTTGGCAGATAGCTAGCCCAGGGTTTTATCCAGACAATTAGTGACAAAGTAAAAATTCACAATTGCTTTTTTTCAGAATCTGAACAGCTCCCTCCTGTTATGAAAGTCAACTTCACAACGTCATACAGAGTGTGTTCTATTTTTCAATTAAAATTTTCCTCTATACTGCATCAGGGTTTTTCTTGTTAGAATTGTGCCAGAGTGCTGGGATTTCATGGCAGGCTGTTTTATAATCTGACAGAAAGATTTGGCTCATGATTAGGTTTTCCTAGGACAAGATGAAACAGGATAATGGCCATCATGGGTGTAGTGAGGCAAGGTGCAGTCTTTGAGGCTGCAGACTGGAGACCCAAACCAAACTTCATTCATAAAGGGTACAATGATATCATACAGAAATGTTAGCATAAGTAGATCTGATCAGTTTGTGTGTGCGTGATGGGGAAGAAAGGAGGAGCAGGGGTATCCTAACAGGGATTTTTAGTTTCTTACTAAAAGAATTCAAATAGCAAAGTACCAAAAAGTATTAATTAAAAAGATAGTATAGGTTAGATACAAAACAAGGGAGCAGCAGGCTGCTTGAACTAGAGTGCCTAGGAGCTGGGGCTTCCAATTTATGGGGACCAGTAACGGGAAAAAAAGTGAGTTTTTAAGGGGCATAGTGTGTATGTCTCTTGGTTTTTACTGGCAGCATTGTGCCATGTAAGCCTTTCTTTACCACACTTTTCCTCCAGGATGCAGCTGAATCAAACTATAGGTATTTCTAACTACTCACAGGCATGAAGTGGTGAATAGAGGATCTTCCCTAAAGTCCACTCAGATGACACAGTTTGCCTTACTGTTCATGTATTCCAAATTAGTTCAGGCTATTTTAGCATATGCTTGACTCTAAAGGAGGAAAGGCTGTCAAAAGAGGGACAAGCATATTATGGTGTTTGGAGCAGGTCATTTCTTGTGGCCACTGGTGACTGATTCAGGTCATCTTTTCTCATGCATGGTTCAGCAGCTGTTTCTGGGGCTCGTTGGCAGACCTAGGTAGGTTCATGAGGAAGTTACCACTGTACATGCTCAGATAGCAGGTTTTGTCCAGTTTAGGCCAGTGAGAGCCTCTTGGCTCTCAGACATTTTGTGCCTGGGTAAATATCATCTTACAATCACCCATAATTCCTTTGGAATGCCTCTTGGAGAAATTCCAAACCCCACACCTAGAGGCCACCTTAAGAACCTCTAAACTTTATAGTCATATCTGTCCTCAATACCACCTAAATAATCAATCAAATTGCTGTCAGCAGCACTCTGTATCCCAATATTACCTGAGACCTTTGTGACTACCATCAGTGATCAGGGAAATGGACAGAGTTTCCCTATACCCAAGCTTTCTCTTTCCTTTGCTCCAAGCTTCCCTCTGTTCTTTCTGTTCCCCATACACCTTTTTCTAGATATGAAGTCTGAACAAGATAATTCCTCCACTGCTCTTGATCCCACCAATGAGAACACCCAGCCTTCCTGGTCTCCACCCACAGTTCCTTCTCTTCCTCTGGTGCCTTATGTCTCCTCTTCTCCCTCTCCAGCAACAGGCTGCTCCAACCATTCCACCCTGCCTCCATTTTCACCCTACAAGCAGCCTTCAGTCTTTCTGTTACTTGCTTCCACTCTGCCATGTGCCCCCTCTATCTCTCCCTACCTGACCTAATCTGGCCCCAGTTCTCCCTCTTCTGGAGGCTGCTGGGATGGACAGCCTGGTCAAGGTACACATCCCCTTCTCATTAAGTGAATTCTGTCAAATATAAAGAAATGGGGTCTTATAGCTCTAACGCCTCTACTTTCTTAAAAGAACTCCAATATATTATCCAATCCCGTAGTCTTACCTTCCACCATATACATGTATTGTGTGTGTGTGTGTGTGTGTGTGTGTGTGTGTGTGTGTGTGTGTGTGAATCTAACTATCAACCTTCTTCTAGAAGAACACAGGTGAGTTTGAGAACAGACTTGGTGTGGGAGAATTGTCTGTAATCTGTCAATCATGTTTTAAATAAACGCTTATTGACCAGGCAGGAGGTAAAGGTGGAAAACAGACAGGAAGTAGAAATGATGTAATGAGAACAGGAGAATTCTTGGAAGGAGGAAGTTGATTGCTCCCACTCCTGCCCCAACCACCGAAGCAGCAGGATGTGATCTGCAACCACTGAAAAAGGTACTAAGCCACATGGCTAACATAGATCAGAAAAATGGGTTAATCAAAATATGAGAGTTAGCCAGTGAGGGGCTAGAGCTAACGGGCCAATCAGCTTTATAACTTATAGAGATCTCTGTGTTATTTCTTTGGGGCTTGCCAGCTGTGGGGTACTGGGCGGGACAGAAACCCAAATAAGCAGGCCTGGCCCCCTCATGTTACACAGACTAGAAAAGATACAGACAAAAATCCACCAAACTAATTCAGCATACCCAGCTTGGGCTGAGGTGCCCCTGACTGGGATCTCCAATGGAACTACAATACCCAAGGAGGCATTTTAGCTAGAGATCAGTTTACAACTTGCTTCTGGGAAGGTCTCCATTAAGGTTGCTGTTAAACCAGTAAACTGTGAGAAACTCCAAGAAGTCATCCAGGGCAAACATAAAAATCCATTTCAATTCCTTGGGTGCCTTACAAACTACACCAATCTTGATCTCAAAAATTCAGAGGGGTGAACAACTCTCTCAAGACCTATTGCTTTTTTCTAAAGTTTTCCCCAATATTAGGTCCAAGCTTAAATGCTTGGAGAAAAGACCCCTTTCTTCACAAGCTCAAGTCTTGGCACTAGACTTTAAATTGTATAATGGGACAGATAAAACAAACAAACAAGCAAAAACCTGTAAATAAAAATACCAAATACTGACTGGCTATTGTTGTGAAAAGACACCATGATCACAGCAATTCCTATACAGGGAAATATTTAACTGAGGTGCCAGCTTACAGTTCAGAGATTCAGTCCATTACCCTCACAGTGGGGAGCGTGGTAGCATCAAGCAGACATGGTCCCTAATTCAGATGAGATCATGAGGGTCACTAGGCCCAGACCTGCTCTAATCCCTTCAGGCCAATCCAGCAATGTCCAAAGTACTATCAAGAGGGACCTTAGGCTGTTGACTTCTCTCATGTTCCTTGAGGTATGGGAATATCAGACCTAGACTGCCCTTATCCAAACTTTCTACCCAAGTGACCTGGACTGTCCAAACTCAGGGGTTCTGGGACAGTCCACACATATTTGACCAGACTCTGGCCTCTGATCTATTCTCTTTGTTTCTCTCCAAATTGAAACTTATACAATATGTAGATGAACAATTCTTCTACAGTCTCTCCATACAAATAAGCCAAATGGACACCTATCCTCTTCTAAATTTCTTCTCCAACTGGGGTTATAGAGTCTCTCCATCTAAGGTCCAAAGTCCATAAGGTCACCTACTAGGAACTAACAATTACTCCAACCCACAACCTTAGATAGTAAATACCTAATCCAGTGGCCCTCAGTCCCTTCCTAAAAAGAGATTTTATCATTCTTAGGAATAGCCTGCTTCTTATACTATTAGAGCACATCCTTTTCCTTCCTTGACAACCTATATAAGAGGGACCCCTTAGTCCCTCACATGAGCTCTGCACATCCATTACCAAATTCTCTCAGATTTCTCTCAGAGGTTCCAACAGCCCCTGGTACTACCTCTCCCAGACCTAACCAACCCTTCTCTCTTTGTGTAACAGAAAAAGAAGGCAGCCTTCCTCTTGGAGAAAGTGACACAGGCCACATTTTTCAGGAGTAATAAGATCTAGTCCCCATCAGTTTTGGAATACCATCGTTGTAAATGGCAGCTAGTCCCAGGAGAAACACACAACCAGAAATTCTCAAAGTGGCCAGGTTTGGTAACATTAAGAACTGGTAGACCGAGGTTAGAATCTGCAGCAAGAGACAAAATGAAAGCTTTGTATTATTTAGGAGAGGGGATGTTAAAAAGGTTACGATCTTGAGTTGAATCACCTCTTCTGTCTCTCCTATATCTGGGGTTGAGTAATCAGGATATAATTTCTCTGGATATTAATTGTGCTTACTGGATGCTGGGAGTTGAGGAAATGGTAGAACTTAATAATACCTGATTGCCACCTGGGATGTCATGGGTACCTGATAAAAAAGGTGAATAGCCCCATTTCACCCCAAGGAGAGATTTGGGGTGAGGATATACAAATGATGCATGGTATTGTCAAGACCAGTGTGAGCAGCCACCACATATGTTTGGCCATTCTTTACAAAAAAAAAAAAAAAAAAAAAAAAAAAAAAAAAAAAAAAAAACCCTTCTTTCTGGTCATAGAGGAAGCAGGCAAACAGGTTGTGGATTGACGGAGGTGGTCTTAGTAGGATTTTATTGCTATAAAGAGACACCATGACCATGACAACTTTCAAAAAAGAAAACATTTAATTGGAGCTGACTTACAGTTTTAGAGGTTTACTTGCAAGATGTTCATAACAACCTCCTGAGAAAAAGGCATGGTTGCAAGGTGGTGATAACAACTTTTTAAAACAAAAGCACAGTTCCTATTTCCTGAAATAGACATTACAGAAACATTTGTAGTTAAGGTTACAGGTGGGGCAAAGCCCAATCTTTAAGAAACATATTTAATGATAAAAAGGGATGAGCCTGTTTACTATAATATGGCTTTCAAGCCCAAGTTGGAGACAGACTGGTTCATCACAAGAAATTCCAACACCCTGGTGGGAGAATGAAAAGAAAGAAAAGGGGCAAGCCACCAAGCCACCTAACATATTCAGAAGAGGAAGAAGGGTGACTTGATGTGACTTTTGATAAATTCCCTTATTATCACTTTAATGGTTTCTGGACTGTGAAGCGTGATTAGTGTACCAAATTAATTCTTGGATGTGTTGCTTGACTGAGTTAGGAAATGTCAGTCGAGATCAACCCGAGATCCGTCCACACAGTTTCCGCCTTTATGCACCCTACTCTAGAATCAGACAAACTAGAATCATGGCCCTGCTAGGAAGAGGGAGCACTCTGAGCCCAGTTTTCAGGATGTTAGACACTGTCAAATGTTGTATAGTTAGCAGAGTTAGTATCAGAGTTTGGGTTCAGGCACCTTAACTACCTTTGCTCAACCACCTGTTTCTATTAAGGAAAGTGAAAGAGCCCACTTATAGTGAAAAACAGAGAGGAAGATTTATCCAGTGTTACGACACTGGGAAGAGAGAAAAAGAAGCACAGTCATTAGGGTCCTAACACAATGTTCAGTTAAAGGCAAGAGGTATATATAATTAGTTAGCCACTCTTGTCAAAGTGTGATGCCCTCATCACTGATGGATCCACCATTGTCTGGGCTTTCTAGGAGACAAGTTCCTCCACTAGCTTCTCAGAGAGCACTAGCCTTTTCACCTCAGCAGGAGATTCTTGAGGAAATTTCAATGTTTTGTGGGATGGAAGAAGTATGTCTTTAAAATACTTTAAGTTCTGCTAGAAGGTTAAATTATATTCTTTAGTGATCTGTTGAGTACAGACTATCGTCTAGATGCTCAAACTGATCAGCTATCAGATAGAAACACTTTCCTTTTATGCTGACATGGCAATAGAAATGGCAGGGCAATAGCTTGATAAGGGGAATTATTACAGTTCTGGATTTATATTTTTCATTTGTATTTATTTAATTTTATATTACCTTTCCCCTTATTTTGTAGGCATTTCTTCCCTCAAAATATTTGGAAATACTGTGGCTTTTTCTTTTTATAGTAGTTACTGAATTTGTACAGTTATGTACAGACATATCATCCTCAAGCTGCATGCCAATCTGTCACACTGCCAGCTACTGTGAACAGTGTGTGGGTTCACATGATCCATCCAAATTGATAAGGAGAACATGAGTGATGTAGACCCTGGCATGTTCTGCTGCATCCAAAAATAAAACTGACTCAGGCCACTAAAAAGCCCTCTGAGCTCTCATTAGTAAACCTGAGAAAGCCACAATAAATCAGTCTGTTAGGATGCAGCAGGGGTACAAATTGGTGTCTCAGCTAATGTAGATAAAGATTTCAATGAACAGTGCATATATCAAAAATTTAACACATGCTGTTTGCAGGGTTTTAATGAATACAAAAGGCTCAGTTGCCGAAAACCCACACTACTGGGGCATTACTTCATTGCCTGTCAATAAAATTGTTACTTATTTTATTTTCTAATGGTTTATCAATACTGGTGATTTGCTGTGTGTGGTTTATAAAAATGGGGGGAGTGGAAGGAATTTAAATTAGTCCTGCTAGCCAGGAAAGAGCTGAGTAAAGAGAAAGGAAAGAGCAGAGCCACATCAGCTATGAATAAGCTGGGGGTGATGGGGTCTTTGTTCTGGAAGTTCGCATCATCTTTTTATCACTGACATTAAGATATGCTTTGACTAATAAAAATGTCTTTGTTCATTTTCTTATTGTCTTTTATTTTATTTTATTATTTCCCTTACTCTGTACAATGTAATTTCCAGTTAGCCGGTTGGCACCAAATGCAAGATCTCTGCCTTAGCACTTTGTTGAAAATTAAGAATAAATATCTCGCCTTTCTCTGAAGTAGGGAGAAGGAGTTCCCACTATCATAGCAAAAGAAACAGGTCTGTAATGTTTTAGTGCAGTGACGACTGTTTCTAAGAACTTCTCTAGTGCACAGTTATGTAGGTATGAGGAGGACACCTTTAGCCTGAATGATACGAACATAATTTTGACAAAATAGATTCAGGATAATGAAATAATGAAAGAACTCATTCATTGATTGATTCATTCAGTAAACATACCTGGCAAGCTAATGCACTAGTAAGTTAGTATAGTAATTAACCCCTTCCTAATTTTCTTTTTATTTTCTTTTTATTTTTTTATTTATTTTATTTTATTTTTTTATTTATTTTTTTTTTTTGGTTTTTCGAGACAAGGTTTCCCTGTAGTTTCTAGAGCCTGTCCTGGAACTAGCTCTTGTAGACCAGGCTGGCCTCGAACTCACAGAGATCCGCCTGCCTCTGCCTCCCGAGTGCTGGGATTAAAGGCGTGCGCCACCACCGCCCGGCTTATTTTCTTTTTATAACATAACTTGTTACTGATTGTTGTGGGAATTTCACATCATGCACCCCAATCTAGTTTACCTCCAAGTCTCTCCAAATCTGCCCCTCACACCTGTAGCAACCCTCCAGAAAAACACACCAAATTAATTAAAAACAAAACAAGCACAAAAGCCAACTCACTCCTTCATCTTCCTCACCTCTCTAACCCCTCTTCATTCATCCTAGTGGCTTTGGGAGCTGCCGTGGGTCATGAAGTATATCCAGTCAGTCCCACCTGTGCGTTTTCATTGCAATGCGTCATTGGTCTGGTTCAAGGCCTCTGGTACATCATCATTGGACCCTCACTAAAATTCCTTTCAGCTATCCTGCCGCTGCCCCAGCCATGGAGATCCTGTGGCTGTCATTCCACAGCATCAGTAGTTTCCTACATGCCAGCAGGCCATTGATGGTGTTGATATTAGGTTGGGCCAACCCAAGGTCCAGAATTTGGGCCTGGGTCTTAGCTGAGTTGACTAGTCCAGGCCACTCCCTCAGGCGGGGCATAGAGCCAATCTCCTAGACCCTTAGGCCTATGCTATAGGGAACAGAACAGCCCTTCCTTACCCATGGTGAGAGGTAGGGCCATCTCTCCTGAGTGGAGGGGGAGCTTGCTCATAAGGAGGAGATACAAGATGTACCAAGAATGATGGGACACGTGGTCCCAAGGCCCTGGCTCATGCATATCATCCACTTTAAAGGTCATTTCTGATTGGCCTGGCCTACATGGAGGCTGTGGAATTAAGAGCAGAACCTTGTCTTTGAATCCCTGCTGTAGCTTTAAGGTCAACAAAGAATGAACATTGAGTTAGATCAAAGTCTCAGACAAGCTGGTCATGTGCTTTGCCTAAGGGAGCATAAACCTTACAGTTTACACGCAAACATAATGAGATAATTTTCCAAATTTGGTATCACCACAAATAATGCATATGCCATTGCTAAAAATGAGATGGGATTGAAATCTGGTTAATCATCATTAATAATAAATTTTGATCAATCATGTTCCTATAAAATCTGGGATATCTATAAAAAAGGATATTATAGAATTTTGCCATGAGAGGATACAGTCATGAAGCATGTAACACACAATACAGAATATAACATTTTTGGAAATGTTCATCAGATGATCAGTATACATTCATGTTCTTATACAAATCAATGTAATTATTACATATTTGTGATATTTTCACTGTTTACTATAAAAGTTGATATTTTGTGAATTTTTTCTCACTTTATGATTGACTTACATCATTTTTATAAAATTTTTGTGCCCCCAAAATTTAGGTCAGCCACAGTAGAAGCAAACCCTTCAGTGATAGAGTTGGGTGAGTCTAGGGTCTAAGACCCAGGAAAGGTTAGGAAAACTGTATGCTGACTGGAGAGTTCATGTCTTCACCTGGCTGGAGGAAACTGGACCCAGAGAAGTCACTCATTCACAGAGGTCTCAGATTCAAAACTGGAACCCATCTCTCACCTACCCGCTGTGTCCCCCCTGTGTCAAGATCAGCAAAGAGTAAGCACTGGTCATGTCCTTTGACTAATACAAAGTTAAAAGATAATCTAATGTTAATACCTTTAGGAGAGAATTACTCACCTGTATGCTCATATTCCCCCTCTCCTCCCATCCCTTATGCCTCGGTGACAGATGTCTTTGCCCTGTGGTACCCAGGAAAGCTTCTGGATGTGGGGCAGCTGTGCTTGCAGAATAGAGAGATTTTCAGTCTGAGACTCATGCTACTTTCTCCTCTGCTGTATCTATCACAGGGGAACTTGTGATTCATCAGTAGCCCTTGTGTACCAAGCTCAGGTAGGACAATAACAAAGCCATATTTCATATGTCAGTCATTCCTAGTTGGGGGGCTGGCCCTGCTGGGCTCAGAAGTCTAGACACATGCAGCCTGAGAGTGACAATTCAGTAAACATGTGTGAAACCTCAGTCAACCCATAGAACACCTCTGTGGTAAGCTGCTTGCCTTTAGGTTCGGCCTCTGGCTGCACCTTAACTGAGAATTGAAGTTCCAAGGAAAATACAATGTCGCAGATGTTCTCAGGATAACAAAAAAAAGGAGTAAGCATGTTTGCAGAAGGAAAACAGCTAAAAATTCAATAACAAAGGACACAAATCCAAATCATTACATTACTATAAAACTTGGTCTGAGACACAGACCCACAAAACAGGCTCTTAGCTGTTAGGAGTGTACACTGAGAGAATCTTAAAAGAAGGGTTCTGTATTTGGCAGGGCCCATTTTTTCCCTGACATCAGAATTGAAGTCCTTCTGTAAGATACCTCAGACAATTTTGCTCAAGGACCTCCCTAAAGACTTAGGCACAGTCAAGGATTATGACCTCTTAGAGTGTTCTTCTTAGAGTGTACCCCTACCTAAGATTCCACTGAATACTGCAGACTTCATGTTTGCTACACAAAATCCACAGCAATCTTCTATCTTTTTCACATTATAATTGAAGAATTCCAGGCTCACAGAAGCTATTATGCTCAAGACCACACACTTAACAGATGAGCTATGATTAGACTGTTGGCTCTAAAGTCATCGCAGGCCAGAGCCTTCACATAGTATCAAAAGGGACAGTTAAAGCTATCAATCTCAGTGGGCAGGACTACTTCAGGACTCCTCTTTTGGTATATTAAATTATTATTTTTTAATTCAAACACATATTGTATATTAAACATATTTCCTCACATATTCAATATGTTCCCTTAGACAGTTTCTCTTCTGCTTTCATGCCATATGTACCCACACAATTTTATGTATTTATATAAAATCTAGAAACCATATATGAGAGAAAGCACATGATATTTGTCTTTCTGTGATATTTCATTTGTATTTGAATAAATAAAGTTTGCCTGAAGAGCAGAGAATAAAACAGCCCCACTGATCAGCCTTACAGATCAAGCCCTAGTGACACACACCTTTAATCAAATAGTCATACTAATTTGTCATAGAAATCAGGCGGTTGTGTTGCATGCCTTTAATCCCAGCACTAGAGAGGAATGTAAGATGGGAGGAGATAGCTCTCAGACAAAGACTCATTCTGAGATTACTGGAGGCAGGATCACCATTTCAGACTGAGGTAGAAGTAAGAGCCAATGGCTGGCTCTTTTGCTTTTCTGACCTTCAGGTTACACTCTAATTTCTGTCTTTGCATTTTTGTTAATCGTGCTACACTTGCCCCTGTGTTTGGACACCCAAGTTGGTTCTATAGCTCATCTGTTGTGAGTAGTTCCTCAGGAGACATTGTTGTGCTTGTGTCTCTGTGATGTGTGAGCTTGAAGTTCTGTGGGTAAATACCCAGGCTGGTGGTAGCAGGGCCATGGCGAAGCTCTGTTGTTAGTTATTTGACTGACTTCTATGGTGGCTGGGACAGTCCAACCAGTTGTGTACATGGGTTTCATTTCTTAGAAACTGCCATTTCAAAGTATTTTCAGTGTTTATTTCTCTTTTTTCCCCATGTTTAATGCAATTTATATTCCATCTTTTGGTAATTTTCTGTTCTTTTCATTAGCACATTGATTGCCTGGGTTTGACTTGTTGTTCTTGTCTAGTTCCCTGACTGTTCCAGATACTCATAGGTATGGTATGGGACTCAGGCACCACTCTTAAGGTTAGTGTATGATGCAGCCTACAGGGCTCTGCTGCTAGGCTTCTGTGAACTGGTTAAGTGCCTACCATAATTGCAGTGCTTGCTTGCTTTTGACCAGAGAAACTTTCTTCTTAGATCTGTAGTGCCAAGGAATGTCTTCTTCATACTTCAGCATCTAGAAGTTGGGACACCCCATTCTCAAAGGACTTTACCTATGAGATTATAAACCTCATAGAACAGGCTTCTGCCTAAGACAGACAGACTCACTGCTATCTTAGGGTCTCAGATACTGTACACTAATTCCCTCAAATTTATGAACAATTCTGGATCATAAACTCCCAATGTTAGCAGAAAGTTAAGGTTCCATTTTCTCAAGTCCCTCTCCACTATCTTACAAAAAGGATCTCAGACAAACTCTAGTCTTCAAAGGTATAAATAATCTCCCTGACAACAGTAGGCAATAATCTTACAAAATATGAATGGTTATAATTGGAAGTGATGATAAAGTAATATTCTCTCAGTCACTTGATATCCTGTTTTGCTCTGATTTCAGCCATCAGTGAAGTGCAGGAGAAAAAACTGGTCATTGGTAAAGAGAGAGTTTTCTAAATGGAAGACAATTCTGTGAACTAATTATTTAAAAGTATTTATATGTGTGTACATGTAGTTATGGTCATGCCAATGTATGTGTGTGCATCCATACATGTGTATTCATTTTTGTAAGCATGTGAATGCATTTGTGTATATACATGCTTGTATTTCCTAGTTCTATTTGTTGAAACAATCCAAAAGAAACCATCCCAGCAATAAAGAGCACATGTATATCTCAGATATTGGCCTCTGATACCATTCTTTACTAAACAAATAAGGACTCTACAAAGATGTGGCTGGACGGACAAAAGTTCTAGAGGATTCGAGGCATCTTATTACTATAGAAAAACCAGGAAATATTAAGAGAGATGATGAGAATGCATTGTCAGAATGAGAACTGGGGCTGGAGAGATAAATAAGTAAATAATAATGTTTGCAGTGTTTTTAGAGAACACAGGTTCAGATCACAGTATGCAAGCGATGGCTCACAGCCCCCTCTAACTTCAGGTTCAAATGATTCGATGCCCTTTTGTGGCCTCTGTGAGTATTGGAATACAGATGGTATACATACACAGATTCAAACACACATATATACATAATCAAAAATAAAAAACCCCAAGGAAGAAAAAAAAAGGAATATGAGCTAACTCGAAGTGGCTCATTGCCCAAATGTAAAGTTGCTTGAAAACTGAAACAAATACATTGTGACTATAATCCATGGGAGAAAATAGACACCCATCCCCTACATTAAATAAATAGTAGACAGATGAATGTCTGATCATATGAGTAGGGCTCTTGGTGTAGAAATAAGTATGGGAAAATGGGGAGAGTAAAAAAAAATCATTTCTAACTTGTTTTTGTTCCACTCCACCATCAAACAAATCCAAGTTAAAACATCACTGTGGGTTGCACATAGGCAGGAGATTTTGATGACGATTATGGTCTAGCTTCATTTCCAGTTGTATTTATAAAATCAGTTTTTTTTACAAAAGCATTGGGGGGAGGAGAAAGGGTTTATTGCAGCTACATTTCAAGGTTATATTCCATAATACTAAGGACATCAGAGTGGTAGGAGCTTGGCACAGTTAATCACAGCATATCTGTAGACAAGAGCAGAGAAATAAATGGGTGCATATCTGCTTGTTTTCTTGCTAGTGCTCTGCTAACTTTCTCCTCTTTTACATAGCCCAGACTCTGTTTGCACAATGGGCTAGCTCTTTCCAAATCAATCAGTGACCTTATTAAGATAATCTTTCACAGATATGCCCACAGACTAACCCAATAGAGACAATCCCTCAGTGAAGCTCTCTCCTCTGGTGATCCTGTGTTGTCTCAGTGGCAAGACACTAGCCACCACAAATCATGATATTTCCATGTTCTTGCAATGAGGATATTGTTTGCTGTCCTCTCTAGTTTTTATTGTCAACTTGACACAACATAGAGTCACTTGGGAAGAAGGAACCTTAACCCAGAAACTTTCTGAATCATATTTCCTTATGGGTATATTTGTGGGGGCATTGTCTTGATTACTAATTTGTATAGAAGGCCCCATCCACTGTTGGCAGTACCATGGATAAGAATATGGTCTTGGGCTGAATAAGAAAGTTAGTTAAGCGTAGGTCTGAGGGCCAGCCTGTGAGAAGGCAGCAAGAAGTTCCATGGTTCTTTGATGTGGGAGTCTCCTCTATGTGATGTGATTACAATGAATGAATAATGAAACTGCTTTGGATCTATAACAAGGCAGAAGGTAGGTAGGCAGAAACAACTGGACTGAATGCTGGGAGGAAGGGTGGAGTCAGAGAGACTCCATAGAGCCACCAGAGACAGACACTGGTAATTTTACTGGGTAAGCCACAGCCTTGTGGCAATACACAGATTAATAGAAATGGGTTAAACTGATACATAAAAGTTAGCCAATAAGAAGCTAGAGCTAGTGGGCCAAGCAATGATTTAATTAATACAGTTTCTGTGTGGTTATTTTGGGGCTAAGCTCTCCAGGCAGCCAGGAAGAACAAGCGGTCCCTCCCCCTACAGTTCTTGCTTCCAGGTCTTTGTGGTAAATACATGCCATGACTTTCCTCAATGATGGATTATAATCTGGAGATATAAACCACATAAACTGTTTCCTTCCCAAGATCTTTTTAGTTAGAGTATTTAGTTAGATCTCTTTTTAGTTAGAGTATTTTATCACAGCAGCAAAAGTAATTGTTATTCTTATTAATGTCAAGGAAATAAACTGTATCTACATAATATAGAAATTAGATACCTTGTTAAATAAAAAAATGAAAACTGCCAGATAAAATAAAATACACATTGTTACTATTCAAAAAAGGATACTGTAAAATATTATCACTTATGGAGTATTCTGCCTCAGTGTCTTCAGTCTAAATATACTCAAGAGAGACCCCAGACTACCATTAGATAAGGAATTTTCTGTTAGAAGGAACTGTATTCTATACTGTCAATGTCATAAAGGAAAAACAATGGCTATGGATTGAAGGAGACAGACAATACATGACAAATCCAATACTTGACCTAGACCCAGTTCTATACTAAAGGAAAAAATGCCATAAAATATATTTGTGGAACAAATCAATAAATGGAAATAGATTAAGGTTTTATATTAATGCTAGAATGATGCTAGTTATCTAATTAAGTAATTATGCTGTGGTTATGTAAGAGAATATCTTTCTTCCTAGATAATGTACATTGAATTATTTTTTTTGTTTCATGTTTTCAAATGTTTATTTTCAAATACTTACTGACCACCACGGTACCTTCTTTAACACTCTATAGCCTCCAGGGGATGGAGTGATAATAAACTACATTACCTTTTCTGTTCTCACAGGGGTTTCTAGGGTAGAGGCTAATGATTCTCACCTTGTTCCAGGAAGTTTGTTATGACTGCTGAGAACATTCTCATTGGTTTCAACACTCCTATTAATAAAGCTATCACATAGCAAGAGTGAATTTTATATCATTACTTTGTTGGTATATGGGTACATGGTAGGTCCTTTTTAAAATTTATTATTATTATTATTATTATTATTATTATTAAAAATTTCTGCCTCCTCCCCACTTCCCACTTCCCTCCCTCTCCCCCCACTCCCCTCCTACTTCCTTTCCTGTCCAAGAAGCAGTCAGGGTTCCCTCCCCTGCGGGAAGTCCAAGGTACAACCCACTCCACCCAGGTCCAGGAAGGTGCATATCTAAACAGACTAGGCTCCCCCAAAGCCAGTACATGTGGTAGGGTCAAAACCCAGTGCCATTGTTCTTGGCTTCTCCGTCAGCCAAACCTCATTGTCCACCATGTTCAGAGAATCCAGTTTGATCCCATGCTTTTTTAGTCCCAGTCCAGCTGGCCTTGGTGAGCTCCCATTAGATCAGCCCCACAATCTCAGTGGGTTGGTGCACTCCTAGCAATCCTGACTTCCTTGCTCATGTTCTCCCTCCTTCAGCTCCTCGTTTGGGCCTTGGGAGCTCAGTCTTGCACTCCAATGTGGGTCTCTGTCTCTATCTCCATCTATCGCCAGATGAAGCTTCTATGGTGATATGCAAGATATTCATCAGTATGGCTATAGGAAAGGGCCATTTCAGGCTCCCTCTCCTCAGCTGCCCAAGAAACTAGCTGGGGACATCTCCGTGGATACCTGGGAACCCCTCTAGAGTGAAGACTCTTGGTAACCCTAAAATGGCTCCCTTAAATAAGATATCTTCTTCTCTGCACCCCCATACACCCTTCCTCCATCCCAACCATCCCATTCCCCCAGGGTCTCCCCATCCTCCCCTCCTCACTTTTCTCTCTACATCACTCCATCACCCATAACCACCACCCCACCCACCCCCAACATCCCAATTTTTGCCTGGCAATCTAGTCTACTTCCAATATCCAGGAGGATAACTATATGTTTTCCTTTGGGTTTACCGTCTTATTTAGCTTCTCTATGATCACGAATTATAGGCTCACTGACCTTTATTTATGTCTAGAATCCACTGATGAGTGAGTACATACCAAATTCATCCTTTTGGGTCTGGGTTACCTCACTCAGAATAGTGTTTTCTACTTCCATTTGCATGCAAAGTTCAAGATGTCATTGTTTTTTACCTCTGAGGAGTACTCTAATGTGTATATATGCCACACTTTCTTTATCCATTCTTCCATTGAAGGGCTTCTAGGTTGTTTCCAGGTTCTGCCTATTACAAATAATGCTGCTATGAACATAGTTGAACAAATGATTTTTGTAGTATGATAGGACATCTCTTGGGTATATTCCCAAGAGTGGTATTGCTGGATCCTGGGGTAGGTTGATTCCAAATTTCCTGAGAAACTGCCACACTGATTTCCAAAGTGGTTGCACAAGTGTGCAGTCCCACCAGCAGTGGATGAGTGTACTCCATACTCCACATCCTCTCCAGCAAAGGCTATCATTAGTGTTTTTTTTTTTATTTTAGCCATTCTGACAGGTGTAAGATGGTATCTCAAAGTTGTTTTGATTTGCATTTCCCTGATCGCTAACGAGGTTAAGCATGACCTTAAGTGTCTTTTGGACATTTGAATTCTTCTGCTGAGAATTCTCTGTTCAGTTCACTGCCCCATTTTTTAATTGGGTTAATTAGCATTTTAAAGTTTAGTTTCTTGAGTTCTTTATATATTTTGGAGATCAGACCTTTGTCTGTTGTGGGGTTGGTGAAGATCTTCTCCCAGTCAGTAGGCTGCCGTTGTGTCTTAATGACAGTGTCCTTTGCTTTACAGAAGATTCTCAGTTTCAGAAGGTCCCATTTATTCAATGTTGCCCTTAATGGCTCTGCTGCTGGGGTTGTACATAGGAAGTGGTCTCCTGGGCCCATGGGTTGTAGAGTACTTCCCACTTTCTCTTCTATCAGGTTCAGTGTGTTCAGATTGATATTGAGGTCTTTAATCCATTTGGACTTGAGTTTTGTGCATGGTGATAGATATGGATCTATTTTCATTCTTCTACAGGTTGACATTCAGTTCTGCCAGCCCCATTTGTTGAAGATGACCTCTTTCTTCCATTGTATACTTTTAGCTCCTTTGTCAAAAATCAGGTGTTCATAGGTTTGTGGTTTAAGATCCCAGTCTTCTATTCGATTATATTGGTCGACTTCTCTGTTTTTATGCCAATACCAAGCTGTTTTCAATACTGTAGCTCTGTAATAGTGTTTGATGTCAGGGATGGTAATGCCTCCAGAAGTACCTTTATTGTATAAGATTGTTTTGGCTATCCTGGCTTTTTTGTTTTTCCATATAAAGTTGATTATTATTCTCTCAAGGTCTGTGAAGAATTTTGTTGGGATTTTAATGGGGATTGCATTGAATCTATAGATTGCTTTTGGTAGAATTTCCATTTTTACTATATTGATCCTCCCAGTCCATGAGCAAGAGAGATCCTTCCATTTTCTGGTATCCTCATCAATTTCTTTCTTCAAAGACTTAAAGTTCTTGTCAAATAGATCTTTCAATTCCTTGGTTAGAGTTACCCCAAGATAATTTATGCTATTTGTGGCTATCGTGAAAGGTGACACTTCTCTGATTTCTTTCTCTGCTTCCTTATCCTTTGTGTATAGGAGGGCAACTGATTCTTTGGAGTTGATCTTGTATCCTGCAACATTACTAAAAGTGTTTATCGGCTGTAAGAGTTCTTTGGTGGAGTTTTTGGGGTCGCTTATGTACACTATCATATCATCTGCAAATAACGAAAGATTAACTTCTTCCTTTCCAATTCGAATCCCCTTGATCTCCTTATGCTGTCGTATTGCTATTGCAAGAACTTCAAGCACTATATTGAAGAGATATGGAGAGAGTGGACAGCCTTGTCGTCTTTCTGAATTTAATGGGATGGCTTTGAGTTTCTCTCCATTTAATTTGATGTTAGCTGTCGGCTTGCTGTAAATAGCTTTTATTATATTTAGGTATGAACCTTGTATCCCTAATCTCTCCAAGCCCTTTATCATAAAAGGGTGTTGAATTTTCTCAAATGCTTTTTCAGCATCTAATAAAATAATCATATGGCTTTTTCTTTCAGCTTATTTATATGATGGATTACATTGATAGATTTTCATATGTTGAACCAGCCCTGCATTTCTGGGATGAAGCCTACTTGATCATAATGGATAATTTTTCTAATGTGTTCTTGGATTCAGTTTGCCAGTATTTTATTGAGAATTTTTGCGTCGATGTTCATGAGTAAGACTGACCTGTACTTCTCTTTCTTGGTTGAGTCTTTGTGTGGTTTTGGTATCAGGGTAACTGTGGCTTCATAAAAGGAATTTGTCAATGACTGTTCTGTTTCTATATTATGAAATACATTAAGGAGTATAGGTATTAGGTCTTCTTGGAAGTTCTGGTAGAATTCTGCATTGAACCCGTCTGGTCCTGGGCTTTTTTTGGTAGGGAGGTTTTTGATAATAGCTTCTAATTCTTCATGACTAACAGGTCTATTTAGATTGTTCACCTGCTCTTGGTTCAGCTTTGGTATATGGTACTTATCTAAAAAAAATGTCCATTTCTTTTACATTTTTGAATTTTGTGGCACACAGGCTTTTGTAGTAAGATCTAATGATTCTCTGAATTTCCTCTGTGTCTGTGGTTATGCCCCCCTTTTCATTTCTGATCTTACTAATTTATGTGATCTCTCTCTGCCGTTTGATTAGGTTGTGTAGGGGTTTGTCAATCTTGTTGATTTTCTCCAAGAACCAGCTTTTTGTTTCATTGATTCTTTGGATTGTTTTCTGTGTTTCTATTTTGTTGATTTTAGCCCTCAGTTTGCTTATTTCCAGTCTTCTACTCCTCTTGGATGAGTCTGCTTCTTTTTTTCTAGAGCTTTCAGGTGTGCTATTAAGTCTCCAATGTGTGCTTTCTCTGTTTTCTTTAAGTGGGGTCTTAGTGCTATGAACTTTCCTCTTAGCACTGCTTTCATAGTGTCCCATAGGTTTGAGTATGTTGTGTCTTTATTTTCATTAAATTCAAGGAAGACTTTAATTTCTTTCTTTATATCTTCCTTGACCTAGCAGTGATTCAGTAGTTGACTGTTCAGTTTCCATAAGTTTGTAAGCTTTCTGTGGGTAGCACTGTTTTTTAATTCTAGCTTTAATCCATGGTGATCCGACAAGACACAGGTGGTTACTAATATTTTTTTTTGTAACTGTGGAAGTTTGCTTTGTTACCGAATATGTGGTCAATTTTCGGAAGGTTCCATGAGCTACAGAGAAGAAGGTATATTCTTTTTTATTTGGGTGGAATGTTCTATAGATGTCTGTTAAGTCCATTTGGTTCATTACCTCCATTAAGTCTTTCAATTCTCTGTTAGGTTTCTGTCGTATTGACCTGTCCATTAGTGAGAGAGGTGTGTTGAAGTCTCCTACTATTAGTGTGTGTGGTTTGATCACTGCCTTGAGTTCTAGTAATGTTTCTTTTACATAGTGGTTGCCTTCATATTAGGGGCATAGATATTCAGGATTGAGACTTCTTCCTGATGAATTATTCCTGCTATGAGTATAAAATGTCCATCTCCATCTCTTCTGATTGATTTTAGTTTGAAGTCAATTTTGTTAGAAATTAGTATGGCCACACCCGCTTGTTTCTATGGTCCATTTGCTTGAAAAACCTTTTTCCAACTCTTTACTCTGAGTAGATGTCTGTCTTTGTGGTTGAGGTGTGTTTCTTGTAAGCAGCAGAATGTTGGATCCTGTTTTCATATCCAATCTCTTAGCTTGTGCCTTTTTATAGGTGAATTGAGTCCATTGATATTAAGTGATATTAATGACCAGTGGTTGTTTACTCCGGTCATTTTTTTTTTTTTTTTTGGTAGTAGAATTTGTGTGTTACCTTTCTTTGAGTTGTGCTGCTGAGGGGGCGCTAGATGACTGAGTTATTGTAGGCAGTGTTGGCATTGTTGGGTTCCTTGTGTTGTGATTTTCCTTCTATTACTTTCTGTAAGGCTGGATTTGTGGCTACATATTGTTTAAATTTGTTTTTATCCTGAAATATCCTGAAACTGTTTTCTCAGTTGATAGTGAATGATAGCTTGGCTGGGTATAGTAGTCTGGGCTTTCATCCATGGTCTCTTAGTTTCTGCAGTACCTCTATCCAGGACCTTCTGGCTTTCATGGTTTCCATAGAAAAGTCTGGGGTAAGTCTGATAGGTTTACCTTTATAAGTTACTTGACCTTTTTCCTTTGCAGCTCTTAATATTCTTTCTTTAATCTGTATGTTTTGTGTTTTGACTATTATATGGTGAGGGGAAGCTTTTTTTTTGATCTAGTCTATTCAGTGTTCTGTATGCTTCTTGAACCTTCATAGGAATATCTTTCTTTAGGTTGGGAAAGTTTTCTTCTATAATTTTGTCAAACATATTTTCTGGGCCTTCGATCTGTAATTCTTCTCCTTCAGCTACACCTATTATTCTTAGGTTTGGTCTTTTTATTTTGTGCCAGATTTCCTGAATATTTTGTGATGAGAATTTGTTGGATTTGCTGTTTTCTTTGATTAGTGCATTTATTTTCTCTATGGTATCTTCAGAATCTGAGATTCTTTCTTCTATCTCATGTATTCTATTGGTTATTCTTGTTTCTGTAGTCTCTGTTCGTTTACCTAGATTTTCCATATCCAGCTGGCCCTTGGTTTGTGTTTTCTTCATTGCCTTCATTTCAGTTTTCAAGTCTTGAACTGTTTCCATTACCTGTTTGATTGTTTTTTCTTGGTTTTCCAGGGTATCATTTACGAATTTACTCATTTCTTTGAACTTCCTGTTATTCTTCTCATCCATTTCTTTAAGGGAATTTTTCATATCCAGTTTAAGGGTCTCTATCACTTTCATAATGTCAATTTTTTCCACTTCTTCTAGATTAGGGTGTTCATGTCCTTCTGTTGTAAGATCGCTATGTTCTGGTGTTTTCATGTTGTTTTTGAGATTGTTGGAGGGATTCTTGCCTTGGCACCTGCCCATCTCTTCCTTCAAATGCTCTCCAATAGTTCTTTTGGTACAGTATTATGGCCCCTTGTTGGCTAGGGACCCCTCTGATGAATCTTCTGTTACAGGATAAAGGGTCCTTGTTGGGCAGGTACACCTCCGCTGGGTCTTCTGTTACTGGATATTTGCTCCTTGCTGGATAGGTATCTCAGACAAAAGGCCCAGCTCGCCACCGGCAAGCCCTCCACTGGGTCTTTGTCTGTGCTCCCTGACCTGGGCTTCTGCAGCCCGCTGGTCAGAAACACACTCACCCTTCCACTGAGTCTTCTGTTACACGATATTGGCTCCTTGCTGGGCAGGTATCTCAGACAGGAGGCCCAGCTCGCCACCGGCAAGCTGAGTCAAACAAAGGATCTCCCGCTACTCACCACCGGGTCCCAGTCCCAATATGGGCCAAACAGGCAGTTTTGTGGCCCTTAAGGATGCTGGGATAAGATAGGAAGAGAAGGGCAGTAGCTGCGGGGAGAAACCCCTGCAGAGTGACCAGAAAGATTAGGGGGTCGAGGAATGTCTGTGCTCCCTGACCTGGGCTTCTGCAGCCTGCTGGTCAGAAACACCCACATTGAATTATTTAAAGGAAAAGGATTAGTATATATTTATATTCATATCGCTCAGGGGAAACTCATATACATTTTATATATTATGTAAAAACATATATGTGTAGCTAGTGTCAGAGAGTGTACAAATGATAAAGCAAATAAGTTGACTTTAGCAACAGGTTGATTACAAGCAAGAAAACATGAGTCACTGAACTGTTCTAACATTGCTAATTTTTATGAAATTGAAAGTATTTTCAAATTAAAAACTAAAAGGGTAAGACTGTCAAGCAGAGAGGGTTGGTAATTATAGTACAAAATCTGAATGTTTACCTGCTGAGCAATTTTCCACAGAATAGGTACTTGCTAATGTGTCTTAATTTCCTTCCCTAGAAAATTAAGGTATTATTACTTGATGCCTAAGGATTTCGTGAGAAAGAAAGATAGAAATGTGTTCTCATTATTTTTAATTTTTTCATGAAAAAGATGCTTATACTTTGGGAGATAAGTAAGGAGCTAGGGTAATGCTTGGGATGTGAGGTATATGCTGAGCTGAGTCGATAGCTCTTGTAGAGAAGGTCTTTAAAATGCCACTGGACAGAGACTCATCCCAATCTTTCCTACCCCTATCCAAATCAAAGGCTTGGCTGACAGCAGAGAGGACAGTAAAGAGAACATTCCTTAATACATATTTTGAAACCAGTAGAAGTTAAGGTGGCCAGACCATCATCCAGTAGAGATACAATAGCTTCTAGATCCCTCTAAGAAATGGGTTGAGAGATACAACTATTTCCCCAAAACAAAAACAGAAGTAAAAAATATAAAATTTGATGCTTGAAAGTAGTGCAATTATCAATTAACTTGGTATAAGTTCTTCAAAAACAGAGGTGGCCTTGTGAAAAATCCACCAGACTACAAGATACTGCTCAAGAGATGAAGAATATTGGCTGTGTGTGGGAGTGCCTGAAAGCCAGCTCTCTTGTGCCCATGTCACTTTTCCCCAGCAAGTTCCTTATTTGAAGACAGCTTGGAAGTATTACTATGAGAAGCATGTACCTCAAAGCTGGAGTATCCAAAGTCATAAAGATTTTAGTGCTGCCAAGGTGATCCCTGAGAAACCTCCTTGCTATTCACCAGGATTAAACTATATTTCCCTTGACAGAATTGAATAATGACTGCAGTGATTGGTCAGAACAGGGCCTTACCAGACTTAATTTCCCTCTCTCTGTTCTTGCATTCCTTAGGACTATGAAAGATGGAAGAGGATCTCCTGTGTGAATATTAGAATGGGGAAGGAGGGGGGGATTTTCCATGTTCTTTTTCTTTTACCCATGGCCTTTTAGTCCATGTGTTCCACTTCACAGTAGAAGTATTGTGCACTCAGCTTGGGCATTACAGCCTTAATCTGGTTACTTTATAACTTGAAACGTGGAAAACCTTTGCCTCTTAACTTTGATTGACTTCTGTCAAGGCTGTTGTGAGGATGGGTAAGGTAATGTGCCTAAGATACCTAGGCTCCGAAGGTGGTCAGTGTATTGCCTCAAATGAGATATATTTAAATTTTACAATTATTTTTTAATTGAGTTTATAATTTAATTACAATATCACTCTTTCTCAAATTCATGGCCTCTTTTTCACTAGTTATTTCAAGCATATATGTACAAAAATATTCCCATAGATTGCTAAGTATAACCTGGTCAGTTATATAATGTGACTTGTATGTATGTTTTCAGAGCTGAACATTTGACACTAGGAAACCAACTGGCATGCTATTTTTCCTTGGGGAAGACCACCTCTGCCACTTCCAGCTTTCTGCAGTTGCTTATTTGTGTGTGTGTGTGTGTGTGTGTGTGTGTGTGTGTGTGTGTGTGTGTGTAGTGTTGAGGCCACTTGGACCTTTCTCTATCGAGTTTGGCATGTTCGTTTGGTCAGTTCATATTTGGGCAACCATGTTGGGTGAGACTTTACACATGTAGCTTCTGATATTACTGGGAGACACAATCTCACAGCAAGTGTCCTGATCCTCTGACTCTTACAATCTTTCTGTCCTCACTTCTGAATTATTCCCTGGGTCTTAGGTGCAGGAGTGTTTTGTAGATATGTCTACTGGGACCAGGGTCTACAACTCTGCATTTTTATTGCTTGTAGTTTTCTCTAGTAATTTCTGTCTCTTTCAAAGAGACATTTCTTTAATAAAGAGTAAAGACTACTCTTATCTGTAGGCATAAGAATAACTTTTTATAGATTATATCTAGATATTATGCTTATTTAGCAACTTAGTTGTTATAGAATCCCCTCCAATAACCATGATTTCGCTAACACTTACTAGTTTGCTATGTGTCCAGTACCTGGTGTGATCTCCTTGTTTAGCTGGTCTTAGGCATAATTAAAGAGCTGTTGATTAGTGCCAAGGTATCCTTGCCACTACTGTACCCATAGGGTTATTGTGCTATGCTGGTTGCTGGTGTGGCTCATAGGCATCATAACTGGGTGGAATGGGACTGTGGGCTATCCCCTTTCTTTGGAAGCTGTCTGTAGGGAGAGTACATTCAGGCCATTTCCATCTCATGGGTCTCTGGATCCTGTTCCTGAAATATCTTCTGTGATAGGGACTCACTTTTTATCTCTGTGGGATAGCAAAGGGCAATAGTAATAAGTTGTATGTTTTGGGAGTCTCTTGGATAGCCCTGGGCAACAATTAAAAAGAAGTCTTCATATGTCTGATACTGGGATTTTTGTCAGGAGGTCTTTGACTCTTGGAGGGAGCATTGTCAGTCCAGATGAGAAAAGTTCATCACAACTATATGCATTAATTTGCCTTATCTCTTTGGATTAACAGATTAATCTAAAACTTCATTCCTAATGTAATTAATATTTAACTTTTTGATGCTATGTCTCTGCTTCAGTTGTATTTCAACTTAACCATATTCATACCTGTCTTGAATATCTAGCTTTACAAAGAGCTTTACTACTTTATCTTGGAATCAACCTGACCACTTTTGTGCTGCTGGAAAAAAATAATATAGAGAGATGGGTCAGGAAATGTAGCTTAGTTGGTAGAATGCTCATCTAGCATACACAAAGCTCTGAATTTGATTCCCAGGATAACAGAAACAGGGTGTCTTAACATACTTGAAATTCTAATATACTACAAAATAGCAGAAGAAAGGTGAGAAGTTAAGGTATATTTTTTGGCTATATAACAAGTTCCAAGCCAACATGGATTGCATAAGACACTGTTTTACAAGCAAAAAAAAAAAGTTCAGGATCTATTTTAAATCTGATGATGTTATATAGATAAATATTTATTTTCAAATAAAGCCAGATCTTTTACAGGTAGTTCTTTTCATGTTTTATAGCTGAGTTTTAAGTCTTAAAGCCTCGACTGGATTGTTTTCCATCATGTTTCATAGAACAGAAGGCATGGTTTGCTCCTGTCTGTTTAGAAATGTGGCAACAATTAATTTTAATAAACTTCTGGTAAGAACTTTATCAGCAACAGTACTGAAGTTAGAATCAGAAGGTCTTGATCTCAGCCTTGCCGCCTTCTAGATCTACAATTCAGTTTTGTCTCTTAGCCTCAACTTCACATAGAGAATGGAGATATCAGTAGAGAGGGAGTCACAGCTAGCAGTGGCAAGCCAGCATTAGTTTAATTTTATGAATTTGTTGATTTTCTACCACACAATTAGGGACTTCAGCAATTGGACAGGACATGATTTTTGTGTTCTGTGGATGGCAGTTTTCAAGTTAGACACAAGGCATTGTCTTTTAATGTAGCCCTGTCTTATTTCCTGGTAAAAATTTAATGCTACTTCACTAACTCAACAATGTGGCAGTATCTATGAAAGGACATCTGAGTCAATGACTAGGAAAGCAGTTTGTGCTCAGGGAAGCAATGCCATAGAGACCTTTAAGGTGGAGCTTGCTTTGTTCCTTTTATCTACCTGGGTCAGTTTTGTGTTGATTCAGTGACATCAGCACCATCCAAAGCGGAAACACCATGAATTATTGATGATTTTGCATATGCTTGCTGAATTCCAGGAAAGGTCTGTGAACAATAAGGACTTCAATCGAACTCTCAAAAGGGACAGTGAAAGGTGACCCGAGCCCAGGGAGGAAGAAGACCTGTGGGGATCAACTTCCAGGCACACTATGGCCAAATGAATAATTCAAGAATATTGTCTTGGATAGCCTTTTCAGCATCTTAAAAAACCCTTTTCTACCATGGTGGGTATAGCATAGCCATTTAATATCACATCAAGGATTATGCTGTGCCTGTATATTTGATACTGCCTAGTAATATAGTGAAGTATGTGTTTCATGCAGATTACAGTAGTCTCATTAAATCAAAATGTTTACTACCATCTTGATAACTAAATGTTAGAGAGGTATGTTTTAGTTACAGAAGATGCAGTATTTTACTCAACTGATATCCAACCTTGTTTGTAAATAGTAAGTTAGGAAAATGGAATGTGTTTGGGATACATCTACTTCCCTGATAATATTGCCCATACTTAGTGAGCTACACAATCTAAAGTGCAAGAATTTTAATTCTATAGTCAGTGATGTTCTTAATGGCATTATTTTGGAAATTTTATTGAAATTATTCCGAACTTGCTTTAAAAAACTGAGGTGGCTAGAAAGCAGAAATCACTCAGGTTAATAACATATATGTATCCAAGAAAATGGGAGGGGGCCTTTCCAGGCCTTCTCTTGGTAACACAATGACAGTCTGCCCAATGTGATAAGAGAATTCCTGAGGCAGGCTTAAAAAAACAAAGGGGATCCTTCAACTGCCAGGTACAGGCTGAGAAGACTGTAAAGCTAAAGGAACAGAGGCATTGTTGCAGGAGAATTAGACTCCTGCAAGATGTGGGTGCCTGATTTCACTGTCTGATTCTATTATCCTCCAACTACCTCCACTTTTGTACATTTGTATAACTTATGCTTATGTGTGCTTTGGGTACATGAGGGGCAAATGAGGGAATAATGTAAGACAAAGAAGTTCTAGGTTTCACTTGATGTAGGTGGAAACTGTGCTTGCTTTTTCAGCAGCCTGAACCCAAATAATCACACAAAACTATATTAATTACAACACTATTTGGCCAAAAGCTTAGCTGTCTTTCTATCTAGCTCTTACATCTTAAATGAACCCATTTCTAGTAATCTGTGTATTGCCACTAGGCTGTGGCTTACCAGGGCTAGCATGTTACTCCTTTGGCAGCTAAATGGTGTGTCTTTGACTCTGCCTACTCTCTCTATGTATATCTGTTCAGCTTTCTCACCTGGCTTTGCTCTATTAAGCTATTGACTGGAACAGATTTATGCATTAACTAATGGTAATAAAATATATTTACAGCATACTGAAGGGAATCCCACATTATCTCCCCTTGAAAGTTTTAACTTTAACATAATAAAATTGTATATAACCAGAAAGCAAGAGTTATACTTATAATAGTCATCATTCCTCTCTTTGTGAATCTAAAGTTTTATATCTGTTTTATCTTTTATCATAACAAGGAAATTATTATTATAATTATCTGTCTTCAATTCTTCAAAGACTCTAGAAGGATATCATATTGCCTAAGTAAATAAGCAGTACATTGTAAGCAACTTGCAAAGTTCTAGAATTGACAGAGACATCTCGCTGCCTGGACAGTCACCTAAAGTTCTTCTGTAGCATTAGGGAATCCGTATTCAGCCTACAGGCACATAGTATCCAGCAGACTTTTCTATGAAGCAGGAAATGAAGATATGCTCTGCCTTTTAATGGCAAAATTCATCAGTTGCTTTCTTCTGTGTCCTGCAGAATGTCTGGAAGTCTCTTTTGTAAAACAGGAACCCTGAAGGACTATCCTATCTTTTGGAAAGTTCAGTTGTCACTTTTCTGTGAGTTCTACATGTCCAGTTCATAGAGTATACCATCAAACAGTTCAGGCAAGAGCAGTTTCTTGCCAAATGACTAGCCTTGTCACATTGAAGGCAAATTTCATAACAAGTTTCTTCAATGGCAATCAACCTCTCTGAAAGAATTGGTGCTGCCAGAAGCAGACATTTTTCACTGTCAACAAAAGTCTAAGTTTTTAAAATATTTTAAATGCCATATTCTGTAGGTCTTTGAAAAGGTTGAAGAATACCTATCCATCTGAAGTATATCTCTGTACATCTAGAAAACCTAGCTAATATGAATAAAAATTTGATTATTATAGATGATTAGCTATTAATCTGTATTTCTTAATTATACATTACATTTTTAAATGAGCTGCATAACATCATACTTTAAACAAGAGTAGACATATACATATACACAGTGTAGCAGAATTAACCTCAAATATGTATCAATAGACCAAGTCCATACCAATATAAAGTATTTATTTCTGTATTTTATCCCCATTTAACTGAAAACAAACATTTATAAACAATATTTGGGAATTTTGGAGTAATATTCTAGTCTACTTTCTGCTGATTGTTTTGTGAAGTATTCTTAGGGTTCACAGAGACCTTTCAGCGGATCTTGTTCCATCAAACCACATTAGCCTGGAAGGAATCCACAGGTTCTTATTTTCTGTGGAAACAAAAGCAGAACTTTTTTCATAAGCAACATATTCTCAGACCCAAATTTTGAAGTCAAGGTGCCTTTATGTTAGTTTAACTTAGTAGCCCCAGAAGCAAATGTCTCTCTGCAATCCAAAAATTTAAAGAAATCACAATAATGTACATAATTCAAACTCTTTGTGTATTTTTCATCTTTACATGACTTATTTTTTTACTCTCTTTACTCCTTTAATCTATGACTGTCTGTACTCTTTTATATTACTTTTAGTACCACTTTAAACACTTTGTTTTATTTTTTTCTATACTATTTTTCTTCTCTCTCCCAAGCCTATATACATTTTTAAAACACACTGTTTCTCATTTAGAGGTCTTTTATGTCTGAATCATTCCTATTGTGTATCTGAAATCCTCTTTTGACAAGCATTCTAAAATGGTAAGTGGTGTGGTTGCAGCAGCCCTGGATGCTGGCTATGCTTCTCTGGGCCTTTAACATGGTAGAGGTCTGATCACCACCAGCTCTGGGATAGCCAGGTCGGAGCCATGCTCACCACCACAACTCTGGGAAGCAGTGTACAGAACACAAATCCTTTTTATCTGAGTAAAAACTAAATCTACCACACAGCATGCTGCAAAGCCTGGAAATGTCTCTGTATGGTGCCAGGAATCTGCCATGCTCTCCTGCCTGTGCACTCCTAGCAGAACCAATCTAGCCAGTTGCCCAGGCAGAAAGGTCTGAGCCTTCAGTGGGCTCTCAGTCACTTTTCTCCTAACCCTGAGTGGGCATACAAGCAACCAGACTGAAGTGTGTGGCTGGTCATTCCATTTAGTCTCACATTGGGTGGGCATTGTGTAGGCAGAGATTGAGCTTGATTTTCTGGCTGCCCAGACCCAAATAATCACACAAATGCTATATTAATTACAACACTGTTTGGCCAATAGCTTAAGCATCTTTCTAGCTAACTCTTACCTCTTAAATTAACCCATTTCTTTTCATCTGTTGATTGCCACTAGGCTGTGGCTTATCAGTGCTGTTATGTTTCTCCTTTTACATCTACATGACATCTCTTTGACTCCTCCTACTCCTCCTACTCTCTCTATATATCTCTGTTCAGATTTCCTGCCTGGCTTTTCTCTGCTAAGCCATTGGCCAAAACAACTTTATTCATTAACCAATGGTAATAAAACATATTCACAGCATACAGAGGGGAATCACACATCAACTTCATGTCTGGGTTTCAAAGATGGAGAAGTGGAAATTAAGTTGAAGGAAGCAGGCAGGAAAAGGTACCCTCCTTTGGTCACCAGTGCTAAAAGTTGCAGGGACTGCACACATTCTGCCTTGGAGTTCTCCTGCAGCCACAGAAGGGAAGTAGCATCATTCTACAGCATATTTCTTCAGAAGAGAAGTAATAGTATGCAATATCCTATGAGTTTTTTTTAATTAACTTTAATTATAAAAAGGAGGTTGATAGTATGCAAGATTTTCATGAAAGATCACAAAAGAAGTAAGAAAAGAGAACCTTACCAGGTAAGTGTTGGTGATGAGGGTGAGGGTCACTGTTCCTTAAACACATGTATGAACTCACTATTTTGTAAAATTAGGATATGCTAATGAGTAAAAATATCTTGGTCAATTAGGAGGCAGATGTTTTGTTGTGGTGGTATGTATGTGTCTCTCTCTGTGTGTGTGCATGTGTGTGTATGTATGACCTTCATCTTCCTTTACTGAAGTCGAAAATCACTTCACATGTGGCTGAAGTCATGTGTCTGTAGTGCACTTGTGGCTGATGTGTTGGCATCATGCCATCCAGTTGATCACTGGGAACCTGGCGAGGTAAACTATGTCCATTCTTCATGCCCACAAGTCACTCAGGAATGAGCATGTGCAAAACCCACTTTCAGAAACCTGTGAAAACTTGAAGCTTCAGGGAAAAGTTGACTCCATTTTAAGCAAGAAATTAAATAAGGGAGCATATTTTTCCTGTGATGGGTCCTTGTTGTAATGAGTGTGACACCCTGGGATGAAGCTAACTCTGGAAGAGGAGAGGAAGTGGACAGGCAAAGCTTCTTCTTGGGGTCCTGACTGCATCACCCTCAGAGGCATTCTTTTCCTGTGTCAGGCAATGTATTTCCTAATCATTTAAGTGTACTGGTGGAATTGGGCTACCTGTAGTCAAAAGTATCTTTATTGATGTATCTTATAGTAATATATTCTTATCTAAATGCTAAAACAATGGAAGCCATAATAGAGAACAAAAGCAAGTGAGTAGGCTGGGGCAAGGCCCTGGGGCTTGCCTTCATAATCACCCTCATCTGTCTTTGATCTTCTACAGTTTCAGTGCTCCAAGAATACAAAATTTGCTTTATCTTTCCATCACCCTTTTGTGTAGACTATACTTGCCCTGGAAAAGCTCCACAAGTCCCTTGAATAAAGATGCTTGTACACACATTACACCACACACACACACACATGCACATGTGTATAAACACAGAGATACATCCATATGCACACACATCTATTTAATTAATTTCTGCTTAGCCTTCATTGTTTCAATTTTGTTTCTATGTTCCTTCCTTGGAGGTGGAAGGGTGTCCTTTGGCATGTCTCTCCAACTCCTTCTACTTAGGAATGCTGTGATAGACATTTGTGTGTGTGTGTGTGTTGATCATGTGATTGTCACATCTAACGGTTACACCCTTGGGCTATCTATCTTCTCTCTTTGATGTAAACAGGACCAAAATTTACATGGACTGATGATCATAATGAGAGTGATGTACATTATTTACTTACAAAGACTATGGTCTGGTTTCTAGCATTTTATCACATGTTTTATATCTCATAAGATCATTAACAGATAGAGCACTGTCAATTATTGGCAGAAATGACTATGAGGAAGCCAAAGTTGGCAGCAAGCATGTCAGTAGACTTGAAAGCAGATATTTTCCAGATTTTCAAAAAGTTGTTTGAGCATAGAAATCAAGATGATATGTGATAAACCAAATCCTTGGAGGACCATGGTTGCGACTTCCTCAGAGATCTTCAAATAGATGCCAAAGGCCAAGTTACAAATGCGTTTTTGACCCAAAGATACTGAGATAAGTAGTTCTTGGTATTTTAGTCCTCTAAATTTTATGGGTTGTCTGTTATACAGCGCAGTCAAAATATTCAGTTCTAACAGAAATTTCTAGCACCCTCACCCTGTTATAATTATCCAGGAATTTGCTTGTCTGCCTTACTAGATTATAAATCTTGTGCATTCAAGGCATTGTTTGTCTTGTGTACTGCTCTGTTTTCAACAAATTATTCTATTATTATGCATAAGAATATGCAACTTTCACTAAATTAGGATGAACACTTGGAACTCTATAATATGTAATACAAATAAATTGTGTAAATAGAGAGTTGGTCAAAGGTGGGAAGACCTCAGTAGAATTACAATGAATTTATTTTCAAATTATCAGTGATTACCAGTCTAACTGATGTGTGAAAATATTGATGTTAATAGACAAAATATTTTGAATGTCACACTACGGAACTCGGCACCGAGGTGAAATTAAAGTCATCAACAAGGAGAGGGGATATGCACCCAGTTTGGTGTAGAGAGGGCTGGCCAGGGAGGCAGAGATTCATTAATCTTGGTCCTTTGTAGCTCTAGACCTGGAGGATTTTTTGCCTCTATGGGCATTCTTTTTTTCAATGGTAAAACAGAACTACCATCTACTTCTTCAGTATTTTTCTGGTCTAATCTTTTTGTAGGTATATGCTCTATCATCATTTACTTGAGATTATTTTTGAAAAGAGGTTTTAAATATGATTTGTGTTTGTCTGGGTTCTCTAGAGGAACAGAATTGACAGAATGACTTAAATGGTTAGTTTCAATTGCCAGTTTGATGCAATTTATATTCACCTGGGAAGGGAGTCTCAATGAGATATTTTCTAGATCTAGATATAGACCTGGGCACATCAGTGAGGGTTTATATTAATTGAAATGGGAAAACCTTCCCACTGTGGGTGAACCATTCTCTGGGCAGTATAGAAGTGTGCTGAGTATAAACATACATGCATTCAGTGTTAACTACTTCTTAGCTATAGTTAAGGAATGATAAGTTATCTGGCATTTCTAACACTAGACTTCCCCACAATGGTAGACTGTACCTGGTGTTGTGAGCAAAAATAAACTGTTCCTTTAGTTGGTTTTGTCAGAATATTTCATTCCAGCAGCAGGAACAGAAACCAAGACACCATTATCCTATATTAGGGACTTGTGTTCTTGTGCAACAGAGATTCCCAATCTGTAGGGAGAAGGGGATTCAGCAGGCTTGCAGAAACTTCTGAATAATATATCAACTGTGCAAAGATGTTCCAGGTGCCTCTTCCATGCTATAGATAACTATCCACTTCTGAAGACTCTCTGACTTAAGACTAAATGACACACCAGGAAATAATGGTCAGTGGCCACACCCTCAGTTTGATGAAGTAGGTACAGCAGAACTTAACTGTGACTTCAACAGGAGCTTAAAGCATAGCCATGACAGGAGAAGGGTGCTGATGTCAACAAAGGGGGAGGATTATAGGAGACTGGGAGGTTGAAGAGATTGTCAAAATCTGAAGACAGATTGTACATAATTACTAATTTACACACAAGTCATTGGGCATACAAATGCCAGTGAGTACCCCGGCATCTGTTGGCACATATAAGTCACACAAAATTGGATATGGGCACACACTCAGACCTGCTTACAGGCTTCGTGGAGGCAGGCACACAGGCCTACACACAAGCAGAGAGGAGAAGGCAAAGGCTCAGACCTTTACCTCTGACTCCAAGGTTATAGGGTGACACAAAATCCAGGGATGGACAGTTATCAGATTACATTACCGTTTACTTTGTTGATCCCCCGATATGTGATGTCAGCCTATTTTTTGACTCATAGCCCCCATTTGTCCGTTGTTAGCTGTGTTTGCTTGTGCTAGATATCTGCATCAGCACTGCATTCTCTAAACATAAGCGTGTCCTTCTGGCTCTCTGTTCCCTATGTCGATGGCTCAGTGGGAAAAGTAGTCTCCTGACCACTTGAGTCCACTTGCCAGAACCTAATGACAGATGGAAAAAAAAAATGACTCTCACAGGCTGCTCTTACTTCCTTATTGTGAAGGCCACATACCCCTTATGCAATCCACACTCTGATGCAATAAATGATGTAATAATGCCTGCATCCATGAAGCCTGTAAGCAGGTCTGAGTGTGTGCCCATGTTCAATTTTGTGTGACTTATATGTGCAAACAGATGCCGGGGAACTCACTGGCATTTGTATGCCCAATGACTTGTGTGTGAATTACTAAATTATGTACAATCTGCCTTCAGATTTTGACAATCTCTTCAACCTCCCAGTCTTCTATGATGATCCCCCTTTGTTGACATCAGCACCCTTCTCCTGCCATGGCTATGTTATAAGCTCCTGTTGAAGTCACAGTTAAGTTCACTGTAACCATTTCATCAAATAAATGTTTGTTTAATTGAAAATAATTGTTTTCGTATAATATATTTGATCATGATTTTTCCTCCCTTTCTCCTTCCATATCCTCCTTGTCTCCTCACTCATCCAATTCCATGCCTTCTTATCTCACATTTTAGAAAATGGACCAATGAAATAAGCAAACAAGCAAGTAAACCAGAATTTTATCTATCTATCTATCTATCTATCTATCTATCTATCTATCTATCTATCTATCTATCTATCTATCTATCTTTCTATCTACCTACCTACCTATCTATCTACATATCTATCTATGTATCTATGTATCTATCTATCTACCTACCTACCTATCTATCTACGTATCTATCTATGTATCTATATATCTATCTATCTACCTACCTACCTACCTATCTACGTATCTATCTATGTATCTATGTATCTATCTATGTATCATCTATCTATCTATCTATCTATCTATCTATCTATCTATCTATCTATCTATCATCTATCTATCTATCTATCATCTATCTATCTATCTATCTATCTATCTATCTATCTATCTATCTATCTAATATGCTTGACTAATAGCTCAGGATTTTTATTACTAACTAGCCCGTACATCTTAAATTAACCCATATTCCTTATTTATGCCCTGCCACATGGCAGTACCTTTATTAGCATGGCAAGTTCATCTTGCTTCTCCACGTCTCCTCTTGACTGACTCTTTAATTCTACCCTGCTTTTGGCCCATATCTTCAGTTTGATCACCCCACTTATACTTTTTGCCTGGCTATTGACCAGCCATTTTTTAAAATTGTTTTTATTGAACTATATATTTTTTCTCCACTCCTCTCCCTTCCTCTACCCTTCCCTTCTGCCTTCTCCTATAATCCCCATGCCCTCTATTTACTCAGGAAAACTTGTCTTTTTCTTCTTTCCAGGTAGATTAGATTTATATTTGTCTCTTTTAGGGTCCTCATTGTTTTCTAGTTTCTCTGGGATTGTGAATTATAGGCTGGTTTTTCTTTGCTTTATGCCTAAAAGGTACTCATGAGTGAGTACACATGATATTTGCCTTTCTGGGTCTGGGACACCTCACATAAGCCAGAATTTTAAAAATAGAAAAAAAAGAAAAAGCATCATACACACACACACACACACACACACACAACTAGAGACCATAATACACAATCAAAAAGATCATTAAGATAAAAAAATGCCCAGACAAGGTAATATGAGATAAAAAGTCTCCAGAAATACCACTGAGTTCATTTTCAGTTGCAGATTTACTTCTGGGCATGGGTCATTCCTTAAGTGGGGTTCTTATGTCTAGTTAGACTCCATTGTTGAAAACTAATTTTTCTTTGCAAGTAGTTTTAAAATAGAGATAAGTTCTGAGCTAGGAATGAAGGATTGTGTTCACTTCCGCATCTCAATGCTGCTACCTCATCTGATCTGGACTTGTGTAGGCCCTGTGCATGCTGCAGCAGTCTTAATAGGTTTATATGTGCATCAGTCCTGTTCATGCTGCAACGGTCTCGATAGGTTCATATGTGCATCAGTCCTGTGCATACTGCAACAGTCTCTATGGGTTCATATGTGCATCAGTCCTGTGCATGCTGCAACAGTCTCAATGGGTTCATATGTGCATCAGTCTTGTGCATGCTGCAACTGTCTCATTGGATTCATATGTGCATCAGTGCTGTGCAGATTGCAACAGTCTCGATGGGTTCTTATATACATCAGTCTTTTTTTGTCTGGAAGATACTCTTTCCATGGTATATTCATTCCCTCTGGCTTTTACAATCTTTCTGTTCCTCTTCTGCATAGCTCCCTAAGCCCTGAGGGGAAGACTTTAATGGGGACAACCCATTAGGACTAAGTTCTCTCACTCTCTATCCATTTTCTACTCGTGGGTCTCTGTAATTAAATAAAGTAATACATTTTGTTAAATAGTAAAAGAGAGAAGAATTAACAAAGAAGCCACTCCATACATAACATTGATGTGAAAACCTGCATTTTAGGAACACCTTCACAACATCTCTTGTATTTTCTGGGAGTGACAGGAACCTTTTACACAAGACTTTTAAAAACTGGTACTCTATCCTGTTTCAGAAATAATTGAGAAAGTATCACTTCAAGGTTTGTACTGCATCATCAACATCTTCTCTATATATAAGGGATAAGTGCCACTTTTTTCAAATAGTTTTCAAATAGTGATGTGGGAGAGTTTTCTGTTTGTGTTGATTTCATTCATTAATAAAGAAACTGCCTTGGCCCATTTAATAGGCCAGCCCTTAGGTGGGTGGAGTAGACAGAACAGGAAGAAGGAAGTGAGGTAGATGCCTCAGGCAATTGTCATGCCTCTCCTCAGTGAGACAGTCGCCATGAAGCCAGCTACCAGCTCAGACATGCTGAACCATTCCTGGTACCACTCGTGGTGTTACAGAGATTACCTAATATGGGTTAAAGAAAGAGAGAGTTAGCCAGTAAGAGGCTAGAGATAATGAGCCAGGCAGTGTTTAAAAGAATACAATTTGTGTGTTGTTATTTCGGGGCATAAGCTAGCCAGAGAGCCAAAAGCCAGGCTGCGGGAAGCGGCCCGCAGCTCTGTACTACAAAATAGAGATAAATTCTCAGCTAGGAATGAAGGATTGTATTCACTTCCATATCTCAATGCTGATACCCCATCTGGTCTGGACTTATGTTGGACCTGTGCACCCTGCAACAGTCTCGATGGGTTCATATGTGCATTGTTCTTGGAAGTTTAGGAGAGTCCCTGAGATACACCAATAATGTGACAATAATAACACTAAGCATTAGAAGAATTAATTCCTCAAAATTCTTTCTGCTGTTTTATTAGTTTTACATTGTACCTTTATTAAGTAGTTCACATGTCCTAAAAGCAACCATTTCCCTGAAAGTTTACTACTCATTTGCATTCCATGAACACATTAATCCCACTGTGGGTTGGGGACCAAAGGGAATGAAATGATGACTAGAGCATGGTTGCTGCTCTAAGGGCTGTGATTCTAGGCTAGGTAGTGTGATGATTAATTGTCTACTTGACTGTCTCACCTGCGAGAGACAGTCTGCTTGGTTCAAAGTGGGTGAATCCACTTCTAGTCTCAAACTTGAGGTAGAAAGACACACCTCTGATCCAGATTTTGAAAAGGAAGACAGCACACCTTTGATACCGATCTTTAGGCATGAAGCCATACCTTTACTCTGGGCCACACCTTCTCTAGAAGCACATAAAAGGACACAGAAGAAGAAAACTTTTATTCTTTGCCTGCTTGCCCTCACCCTGTCAGCACACCCATTCCTTCACTGGCATTGGAGCCTGCTTCTTCAGGATTCAGCACAGGCCAAAGACCAGCTGGCATCCAGCCTCATGGGACTGAACAACTGCTAGATTCTGGGACTTTCCATTAACAGGCAGCCATTGTTCATTGTTGGATTAGTTCTACTACAGCCTGTAAGTCATTACAATAGATTACACACACACACAAACACACACACCACACACCACACCACACATACACACAGAAACACACATACACATACAACAGAGAATTACAGGTTGTGAGGTACTTGCTTTACTTACCCATATGACTTTTGTCTCTATCCCTTACCCAGCCCATTCCAGGAGTAGAAACATTTGGTACTTGGGCATCAAAAATGATGTGCCATTCATAGTCATTCCTTGAGAGAATGATGCTTTTTTTAAACTATTGAGCTTTGGTTTTCCTCTAAGCAAGCCACAAGCTGCAAGGCCATGAGACACAACTGACTGGCCTTACTTTTCATAGGTGTTAATGCTGACTTTCCTTGTAATTGTGTCTATCTCTTAGGAAAGCTCTTCAGTTATAAGTTATATATGATGTGACAAGTTTTAGTCCTGGAAGGAAGTCAGTGGTACTAGAATTAGTGCACACAGGCTGTTGAGTCCCAGCTTAGCACCATCAGTTAACGAGAGCACTTTCTGTTAGGAATTTGGCAAAGCTTGCAGATCAGAGCTTTTCTTCCCACAGAGAGAGCAGGTTGTTCAGGGGCTTACCAGCATATTACTACCGGAGCTTGCCTTCTTTCTCTTGGGGCTTGAGTAAGTCAATGGATTTATTAAGCTTTTCTGCATATGGTATGCATAACAACATCTTAATTTGAGCCTGAATATAATTATACAGAATGTATTAATTGCTTTTTCATTCTCCTGTATGCAAGGGTTAAAACTTTAATTTGGCATGCAAATATATGCAAAATAGCAAAGAATTCAGGTTTTCTGCAGAAATCTCTGGAGTGTTAACATGGCAGTCATGATTATCCAGCAACCAAGCAAAGCTCATTCTGAGCCTCCCTCCTACATTACCACCTACCTCCAGGAACACCCTGTTGGAAGAACTTCTGTGACAGACAAAGGTGTATCTTCACTATAGAGCAAAAGAAAAGAAGCAAACTGAAAAAGAAAAGTGCAGATGTCTTCATTTTGAAAATTTTTAGACTGATTTTTACACCCAATTCTGTTTTGGCAACACATGCTCAACACATCCCTTCTTTAGAGGGATGAGCCTCTTCTTGTCAGTGTCTTTCTGCTGTTTTCACAATTCCCACAATGGAAGTCGGAGCATGTGTAGTGCTTGTACAGTGGTAGGCTGATAGAAAAATGTGCATATGACTTTTCTTTTGCTGAGAAAAATACATACCAAAAGCGAATTTAGAAAGAAAAAGTTTAGCTGGGCGGTGGTGGTGCACGCCTTTAATCCCAGCACTCGGGAGGCAGAGGCAGGTGGATCTCTGAGTTCGAGGCCAGCCTGGTCTACAAGAGCTAGTTCCAGGACAGGCTCTAGAAAGTACAGGGAAACCCTGTCTCGAAAAACAAAACAAAAAAAAAAAAGAAAGAAAGAAAGAAAAAGTTTATTTTGGTTCACAGTTTCAGGGTTTAATATATTATCACAGTGGGGAAGGCATGGCTTCAGCAAGGCAGGTAGCTTCAGGAGGGTGAAAGGGCTGGTCACATGGCATCCAGTCAGAAACCAGGGAGAGGTAAATGCTGGTATAGCTAGCTTTCTCCTTTAATTCAGTTCAGGGTCCTATTCATGTGACATTCACATTCACGGCCGGGAGGGTGAGGTGGGAGTGGGGCTGGTGAGGGAGTGAGGGGGTAGGTGGGGGATTCTCACCTCACTTAAACCTCCCTGGAAATGCCTTCACAGACGCTTTCAAAGGTGTTTCTCCTATGTGATTCTAAATGTTGTCCACGGACAATTAAGGTGAACCATTACAGAGAAGTTTATTAAATATTTGTTTAATCAAACAATTATTTGAATATATTGATTATTCCAAGCAAAGAATTAACAAGTCCACAGATTTGCCTGTTAAAGCACCCACTTTTTTCCTCTCCCAATACAAACATCACCACTGCAGGTGGGGGGATGGGGCGGTGGAGGGGGGCTGAGTAAGCACTGTGCTTAGCAACAATATGATACAGATACTATGTTATAAAGGCAGGAAAGATATAAGGATATTTGCAATACTGTTTCCGTAATATCACCAGGGCTGTAAGTACAGCAATCCCAGACTGGAACAGAGGCATCTGGATTATTTCAAGCAGTAGAATCCTGACCCGAGCTCTACATTGATACCTAGAGCTGTGGTAGAAGATATTGGGAGCATGTTGCTTTAGTGAGGAGGAAATAGCAAACCATATCTGGTTTAAAGTAAAGGCAGAAATCCAGAGAAGACCTAAGGCTTAGCCCTTCTTGAGTGACTGCATGAGAATAAACTAAACTCACCCATGCCCATGGAGGGGGCGAGGGTTCCTATAGCTTACAATGTTGTGAAGCCAAAGGATAGTGCGATTGGTGTGGCGTGTGAGGGAACTAGAGCCTACCACAAATGCTCAGTGAATGCTAGATTTTGGAATATTATGAAGATGAGCTAGTTGTAAGACAGTCTGCTTTAGGAAGGGCAGCAGAAACATTGGGTTTTAGCTACTGAGTGAGGAAAGGTATAGGTTGGAATGACTAGTAGAAGCATAAACCTAGAGGTCTTGTGCATTGCGCTCAACCCTTTGTGCTTGAACTTGGAGGAGATGGGAAGGTTTTAAGAGTATGGGGCAATTTGCTACTTACGGCTAAACTAAAATTGTCCTTACTGCCAAGAGAATTACCATTTGTTCAAGTAACTACAGCAGTAGTGTTGTGCCCACATCAGGGGATCCCCAAACAAGACTGTCACGGAGCCCGTATCCAATGCAAACACACTGGGGTTTATTGATCACAGGTTAGATAACTTGGAACTTGGACCACAATCCAACACAAAGCTGCAGCGGGGTGGGGGGGGGGGAATATTTGTTTGTTTGTTTGTTTTTAATGGAAAAACCTCAACCACGCACAAGCCTTGGTGTTTTGGGGTTGGGTAAAAGTATACAACTTTTGAATTCATTAGTTGGGGTATAGGGGAATTTTAAAACAGTCGAAACAGTGGTTAATCAGGTACCTACAAGGATATTTGAAGCAAGCAGCTGTTGTTTGTGTCCTGGCCACATATCTTCCACAAAACAGGAATGCCTTTCTGGAGAATCTGCTCTTTGAGATGCAGTCCCCATTGAGATAAGTTTACAATAGCGATGTTCTAAAGCAACCCCTACTGAGTACCCTCAGGGAAAGCAGTCTGGTTTGTCTAAGGATCTGTTACCAAACACAGAGACTTCATGTAAAGATACCACAGTGCCCTTCAAGGAAATATTCTTCTCCCTCTAAACAGGAGTCTCTACTGAAGGAGCAGAATAAACTCCATTTGAGAAAGAACTCTATTTTAGATGGGCCCTAACTAGGGGTGGGTGAATGCAGCTCAGCAAAGTCATAAACATTCCCAAGAAAATGTGCTAGCTCTGGTCAAAGTGACCCCACCAGGGTGTCCAAACAACAGCTGCTTGCTGGACAGTGCACAGACCTGTAAACAGTCCTGGAGCTTTACTCACACATCACCCAAAGCACTAACACTGCAAGTTCCCTGTATCACCTTTATCACAATGACTCTGCACCATTTGCATCTGACCCCCCCCCCTTTATACTACCTCAGGGTTTTTGGAAAAAAAGAAAGCATAAAAATAGTTAATTAATAGCTTTATCTTCACAGGAAGGTTGACTTTCTTCTCCTTGGGCTTTCTTAAGAAAAAAGAACAAAGAAAAGTCTGCCAGAGGCATGTGAAGATACAAAGGATGATAACTTTACTTTAAAGATGTTAAGTGCTTTTTTCCAGTGCCTAATTTTTCTAAATGGAACTTAAGCTTTTAGTAGATTAGTCAGAAAATACTGAGTAGGCACTTCCACTTGGACAGCTCTCTTTTGTACAGTGGTTGCAGGGCTTTTACATAATACAGTCACTTTCCCAGTCTCTTGGCTATTATAAAAGAAATATTTGAGCAATCATCTGCTCTTCTTTCCTCTTCTTCTTGTCTTCCATAAGGGAGAATTTCTGTGCAGGAAGAGTGTATCTGATACTCCAATTTGTCAGAATAAAGAACATTCATCATGCATGTGAGCTTTGCAAGTTAAAGTTGTTCAAGATATTAAAAAAGAAATGAGAAAAGGAAGCAGAAAAATCAGCAGTGTCAGAAATGGAGATTAGCAGCATTTTTCTTATGCTGGGGCTACCCCACTGATTTCAAGGGTGATATGGATGTTTGTGAGTTGCTTGTTTAATGTTGGAAGAGTTTTCTGAGAGTAATTCATTATGGCAAAGTTTTATACTCATATAGTTTTGCTTCATGACCCAGGGGGTTATAAAGAATTGAATTATTTTTTTGGAAACTGATCCTTTTGTCTTATGAACTGTATTTACTGTACCAGATTTCAAATTCTTTTTTGTCCAGGTTCTTGGTCTGATCTATTAGAAAATTCATAGAGAGATGAAGCAGGTCAGTAACCAAAATTTTATGGGGGAAAAAAGCAAAACTCAGTCTGAGAAGCTGTGAGCATGACCCTGAAGGAGGATCACACTAGGGATGGTTGACGTGAAACCTGCAAGGGTTAGGAGAGGAGTCTTGAAGGTGAAATCATTTGGTTATCTATCTGTTTAGATATGGATTCGGTCCTTAAGATTGGATGACTGTTGAATCCGGCAAAAGTCCCTATAGCTGGTGCCTGAAGCCAGGAATCACAGAGTAATTTCCTTTAAACATGACCTTAAGAATCTGCTATCAATCCTGGCTCACAACACCATCAGAAGGCCCCTGCTCTACTGAAAGATATGGGTACTCTAAACACCAGGTAAGAGCCTGCCCACAGCCCCACAACACTCCTTTGAGGTCACCTCACTGTCTGCCAATAATACCCCATCTTCTTATCTCCATATCCCAGCCCACAACTCCAGCAGAAGTCTCCTTGACTCTACTGGTGGCCACATTAGTACCTGTAACCCCAGAGGGTTCTCAGGTATCCAGAGCCCCAAAATACCCCTGTTCTACTAGAGGTCATGCTGGTACCTAGAGCCCTAGAGACTGCACAAATTCCCAGAACCCCAGGATCCAAGAAGCAATATTGGCACCTAAAACCTCAGATGACACACAGGCCTCCGAATCCAAGCAGAAAATTGCTACTAGAACTGAGGGCTTGTTAGTCACCAGAAACATAGGCCACTCAGGTCAGACCATAGAGGAAACAGAAACCAAGGGGAAAACAATTCACCCAAGATAAATAAATTCAGAAATTGACACTTAAACCTATAATTACCACAAACCCAGATGCCTAGAGAACAGCATAAGAACATACAACAATATCCAGGACAATATGTTACCACCAGAGCACAGCTCTCCTACTACAGAAAGTCCTGCAGATTCCAACACAACTAAAGCACAGTGAAATGATTTTAATAAAATCAATTTTATATTGATAAAGGTCCTTAAAGAGGAAATGAATAAATCCCTGAAAGAAATCCAGGAAAACACAAACAATGAGGGAATGAATAAATTCCTTAAAGAAATTGGGAGGAAATGAATAAATCCCTTAGAAAAAGTCAAGAAAACAAAACAAACAAAAAATGGGTCAAGAAAATGAATAAAACTGTTCAAGACCTGAAAATGTAAATATTTACAATAAAGAAAACACAAACTGGGGGAATCATGGAGATGGAAAATCTAGGAAAGCGAACAGGAACTGCAGATAGAAACCCCACCCACATAATGCAAGAGTGGAAGAGAGAATCTCAGGAGTAGAAAGTATAAGAGAAGAAATTAATACATCAGTATAATAAAATGTTAAATCTAAAAAAATTTCCTGACACAAAACATCCAGGATTTCTGGGATACTATGAAAGACCAAGTGATATGGGAGAGTCTTCTGTTTGTGTTGATTTCATTCATTAATAAAGAAACTGCCTTAGCTCATTTAATAGGCCAGCCCTTAGGTGGGTGAAGTAGACAGAACAGGACCTTGAAACACTGTAGAGTTGTGGCCGGTATATCAGCCACAAGGCTGGAATCGCAGAAAGCTAAGGAATGAGTTGGATCTAGCTGTCAAAGTCATGGCTTTAGTCCTACCAGTATTGTTTGGGAAATTCAAGACTCATGTGGTCACAAAAAGAGAAATATACAGTAAAAGAAAGATTCAAAGTTGAAGAAAACGTCTAAATGTTTTACAGTGTGTTAAAAATATATGCAGGCTAAAAGTTAAAGTTCATAAAGTAAAATAAAAAAGAAAGAGAGTAGTTGGGTGTGGTAGTACACACCTTTAATCCCAACACTTGGGGGGCAGAGATAGATTGACCTCTGTGACTTCAAGGTGGGGTAGCACACACCTTTAATCCCAATGCCTGGGAGGCAGGGACAGACAGATCTCTGTGAGTTCAAGGCCTGGTAACATACACCTTTAATCCCTGCACTGGGGAGGCAGAGGCAAGCGGAACTGTGAGTTCAAGGACAGCCTGGTCTACTGAGTTATTCCAGGACAAAGAACCTGCCTCAAAAAGTAAAACTAAAAAAAAATAGAGGTTAAGTAAAGCCGCAGAAAGATGTAAAATACACAGAGAATCTTGATACTGTATGCTATTATGCTCTCTTTGAATTGTTTGAATGCTGAGGAAGGAGCAACAGCTGCTAAAAGATATTTGTTTATAAATGCTGCTGAACTAATCCAAGAAAGATATTTTGAAAATACCTTGACTTCAAAATTTGGATCTAAGGATATGATACTTTGGAAAAGAGATTCTTCTTTTGGTTTTACAGAAAATGAGAGCCTGTGGATTGCTTTTATCCCAATATGGTATGATAGACCACGCCCTCCTGAAAGGTTGCTGTGAACACCTTCAGAAAATTACTTCACCCAACTGATGATGGAGATGAACCTGGCACACAGCTTATACCATGAAAGACCTAAATAACAGCACCCCCATTCAGCAGGAAGCAGTTTGGAGAGAAATAACTGTGTCCATGTTCCCAAATATTGTTTACAAATGTTCTTTTATATTTAAATGGGGATATGATATAGATATGAATAATTTGCATTGATATGGATTTTGCTTTAGTGATTTAAAGTTAAGGTCAATATTGTTATATGTATATGTATTTCTGATCTTGATTAAGGTATTATGATTGTGTAGTTCCTTTAAAAATGTAATGTATAATTAGGAAATATAGGTTGCTAATGGATAATCATTGATAATAGTAAAACTACATTGTAGTCATGTTACTTAGATTTTCTAGATATATAGAGATATATTTAAATTAAATAGGCATTCTTCATATCTTTCAAAGACTGCAAAATATCACATTTAAATGTTTTAATAACTTAGGGATTTTCATGACGAGACACATCTGCTCCTGTCAGCACCAATCTACTTTAAGAAGATGATGGGCATCGAAGAGGATCCTTATGGAGTTTGATAGCAATTTGGGCAAGAAACTGCTCTTGCCTGGACTGTTGCAGAAACTGGACACAAAGAACCCACAGAGAGAGGACTACTGAACTTGCTTAAATGTGAGATGATTCTTTGGGGTTCCTGACTCATGAAAGAGTTTGTGAGACATTCTGCAGGACACAACAGATAGTGAATGAACTGCCTTTGAAATTTCCTGCTTCATGGAAATGTCTGCTGGATACTATGGGCCTGAAGGCCGAAGATGGATGCTCCAACAGTACAAAAGAACTTTGGGTGACTGTCCAGGCAGTGAGATGTCTCTGTCATTTCTAGAGTTTTGGAAGTAGCTTATTCCTTGTTCACCTAGATAATATTGTGTCCTTCTGGAGTCTTTGATGGAGTTGAAGAATAGATAGATAGTTATAGTTTTCCTTAGTTATGATAAAAGATAAAGTAGATATAAATACTGTAACAGTAATTCTTACTTGATAACTGTTTTGTTATATGTAATTTTGCTATGTTAAAGTTAAAACCTTCTTTTTTTGTTTAAATAGAAAAAGGGGAAATGATGTGGGAGAGTCTTCTGTTTGTGTTGATTTCATTTGTTAATAAAGAAACTGCCTTGGCCCATTTAATAGGCCAGCCCTTAGGTGGGTGGAGTAGACATAGCAGGAAGAAGGAAGTGTGGTAGATGGCTCAGACAATTGCCATGCCTCTCCTCAGTGAGACAGTCGCCATGAAGCCAGCCACCAGGTCAGACATGCTGAATCTTTCCCGGTAAGACACCACTTCGTGGTGCTACACAGATTATTAGAAATGGGTTAATCAAGATGTGAGAATTAGACAATAAGAGGCTGGAACTAATGGGCCAGGCAGTGTTTAAATGAATACAGTTGTGTGTTGTTATTTCTGGGCATAAGCTAGCCAGGCGGCTGGGAGCCGGGTGGGACAAAAAGCAGGCCTGCCCGTGGCTCATCACTACAACCAAGCCTATGAATAATATGAGCAGAAGAAGGAGAAGAATCCCAGATCAAAGGCCCAGAAGATATTTTTTACAAAGTCATAGAAGAAAACTTTATTAACCTTAAAAAAGACTTCTCTATAAAAATACAGCACATTTACAGAACACCAAATACATTGAACTAAAAAGAAAGTCCCCTATCACATAACAATAAAAACAGTAAACATATAGAAAAAAAGAATATTAAAGTATTCAAAAGAAAATGGCTAAGTAACATATAAAGACAGATCTATTTCAATTACATCCAGGCTCTCAGTGGAGACTCTAAAATCCAGAAGGGCCTAACAAATTGTATTGCAGACTCTGAGAGAAAAGAAATGCCAACTGAGACTAGCAAAACTTTCAATCACTCCAGATGGAGAAAGCAAGATATTTCAAATTTAAGCAATATTATTTAAAAATATAGACCTACAGAAGGTACTAGAAGGAAAACTCTATCCCAAGTAGGCTAACTACACCCATGAAAAAACAGGCAATAAATAATGTTACACCAGCAAAACCAAAGTAATGGAAATTCTTGTACACAGATACATGCATATACACACACCACCACCACAAAAACAACAACAGCAACAGCAAAATAACAGGAATCAATAACATTGATTATTACTATATCACAAAATCAATGGGTTCAATGCTTCAATAAAAAGGTACACACTAACAGAATGGATGCAAAAACAGTTTCCACCCTTCTGCTGCATAAAAGAAACATCCCTTAACATCAAAGATAAACATTACACCACAGTAAAGGGTTAGAAAAAGATTTTCCAAGCAAATGGACCCAAGAAGCAAACTGGTATTATCATTCTAATATCTAACAAAATAGTCTTCCAAGCAAAATTAATCAAAAGAGACAGGGAAGGACATTTCATACTCATCGAAGGAAAAAAATATCCACCAAGAAGATGTCTCAATTCTGAACATCTAAGCACCAAATGCAAGGTCACCCACATTTGTCAAAGAAACAGTACTACTAAAGCTTAAATCACTTTGAATCTCATACATTAATAGTAGGAAACTTCAACAACCCACTCTCACCAATAGACAAGTTATCCAGGCAAAAACTAAACAGAAAAATAATGAAGCTAGCAGATGTTATGACTCAAGTGGACCTGACTGATATCTATATAACCATTCTCCCAAACACAAAAGAATGTGTTGTCTTCTCAGTACCTCATGGAGCTTTCTCTAAAACTGACCACATGCTCAGTCACAAAGCAGTTCTGAACAAATCCAAAAAAATTGAAATGATCCCTTGTATCCTATCTGACCACCATGGATTAAAACTGAATTCAACAGCAGCAGAACAACAGAAAACTCAAATATATAGAAACTGAACAACTCTCTATTGGATGACTACTGGGTTAACATAGAAGTAAGAAAGAAATTAAAGGCTTCCTAAAATTCAACCAGAATGAATGCACAATATATCCAAAAGTAGTGCTAAGAGGAAATGTCATAAGTTTAAATGCCTTCATAAAGCAATTAAAGAGATCTCTTACAAAATCCTAACAGTACACCTGAAAATTTTACCACAGAAGAAACAAACACACCCAAGAGTAGTAGACAGCAGGGAATAATCACAGAGCTGAAATCAATAAAACAGAGATTAAAAAAAATACACAGAATTAAAGAAACAATGAATTGGCTCTTTGAGACAAAATGGGCAAACCCTTATCTAAAGTAACTAAAGCACACAGAGAGAATATTAAAATTAACAAAATCAGAAATGAAAAGGGGGATATAACAACAGGAAATCCAAAGCATCATTATGTTATATTTCAAAATCATGTATTCCACAGAATTGGAAACCCTACATAGGAAGTAAAAATAACAAAAGGTCTGAGAAATAAATCAGGGAAACAACACCCTTTACATATCATATAAAATAACTTGGGGTAACTCCAAGCAAGTGAAAGAACTTTATGACAAGAATATCAAGTGTTTGAAGAACGAACTTGAAGAAGATATCAGAAGATAGAAAGATCTCCCGTGCTCATAGATTAATAGGATTAACATAGCAAAAAATGGCCATCTTACCAAAAGCAATCTACAGATTTCAAAATCTCAATAGAATTTTTTACAGACTTTGGAAGAATAATACTAAACTTCAAAGGAAAAAACAAAAACCACAGGGTAGTTGAAACAATTCTATATAATAAAAGGACATCCCTTATTTCAAGCTCTCCTACAAAACTACAGTAATAAAAACTACATAGTATTGGCATAAAAACAGAGAGGTGAATCAATGGAATTGATCAAAGACCCAGAAGTAAATCCACTTATCTATTGACACCTGATTTTTGATAAAGAAATCATAATTTTGCAATGGAAAAAAGAAAGCATCTTCAACAAATGGTTCTGGTCTACCTGGAAGCTGGCAGGTAGAAGAATGCAAAGAAGTCCTTGTCTATCATACCACACAAAACTATTAAAATATAAGTGGATCAAAGACCTCAACATAAAACCAGACACACCTAACTTGATAGAAAAGAAAGTGGGGAATAGCCTTGAAAGCATAGGCACAGGAGACAACTTCCTAGACTGCACACCAATAGTGCAGGCACTAAGATCAATAATTAATAAGTGGAACCTCATGAAACTGAGATGCTTCTGTAAAGCAATCAATAGGACCCAATAGCATCCAACATAATGGGAAAACATTGTCACCAACTCCACATCTGGCAGAGGTCTGATTTCTAAAATACATAAAGAATTCAAGAAAATAGACATCAAGAAAACAAATAATCCAATTTAAAAATGGATATAGATCCAAACAGAGAATTCTCAAGAAAGAAATCTCAAATGGTCAAGAAGCACCTAAAAGAAATGATCTATACCCTTAGCCATCAGAGAAATGGATATCAAACTACATTGAGATTCTATTTTACCCTTATCAGAATGGCTAAGAACAAAAGCACAAGGGAGAAGATGTGGAGCCAGGGGAACACTCCTTAATTGTTGGTGGGAATAAAAACTTGTAGAGTCACTTTGGAAGTAAATATGGCAGTTTCTCAGAGAATTGGGAATCTACCTGCCTGTACCCAGCTATGCCATTCCAGGGTATATATTCAAAAGACTCTCCATCCTACAAGGACACTTACTCAGCTATTTACATTGTAGCTTTATTTGTAACATCTAGAGATTTGAAACAACCTAGACTTTCCTCAATCAAAAAATGGATAAAGAAAATGTGGTACCTTTACACAATGGACTATCACTCAGTTGTTAAACAATAGCATCATGAAATTTGCAGGCAAATGGAGAGAACTCGAAAAAATATCATCCTGAGTAAGGTAACCCAAACCTAAAACAATAAATATGGTATGTACTCACTTATAAGTGGGTATTAGCTTTAAAGAATAATCATGCTATGACCCACATACTGAAAGATGCTCAGTAAGGATAAGGGGCTCAAGCTGGGGAGGGAGACACACATGAATCTTTCTGGAAAAAGTAAATACAATTGATATCATTGGCTGCTGGGGCAGGTGGAGATGGAGCAGGAAGGATCAGATGGGGGAGGATGGAGCTAGAAAGTACTGGGAGAAGCGACTGGAGCTGGGGGACATTTCAAGGTAGAGGTAGAAATCTATGAGGTGACCCTAGCAAAGATTCCTAGTAATGGAGTATATGGAGTCTGAACTGGTCACCTCCTGTAACCAGACAAGATCTCCCGTCAATTACTGAGACACTAACACAGCTGCAAAACCTTCAACCTACAATTTGTTTTCTCTGAAAGATATGCTGGGATAAAGTGTCATTTCATTCAGAAATTGTAGAAGTGGCCAACCATTGATTGGTCCAGCTTGAGACCCATGCCAGGAGAGAAAGCCTACTCTGACACTGCCTGGATTCCCAGGAACCAGAGATTGGATAGCCCAGAGAACTAGGAAAGAATCAAACATAACTGACTAAATAAAATTAATTTAATTAATTAATTTAAAATGATTTTTATTTTTTATTTGAAATGATTCCTGATACTATTTTGTTATATTCAAAGACAGAAGCCTAGCATAATTGTCATCGGAGAGGCTTTATCTAGCAACTGATGGAAACAGATGCAGAGGCACTTAGCAAAACATTAACCCACACTCAGGCATCCTGAAGAATAGGGAAAAGAAGGATTGTAGGAGCCGGAGGGGTCACAAAAATCCAAAGAACAAACTAATCTGGATTCACAGACTCACAGAGACTGAGATCACAATCAGGGAGCCTGACCTAGATACTCTGCATGCATTTTATGGTTGGGTCTTCTTGTGGGACTCCTAACTGTGGGAATGGAGGCTCTCTCTGATTCTTTTGCCTACTTTTAGGTCACATTCCGTGCTACTGGCTTGCTTTGCCCAGGCTTGATATGTGCCTAGTCTTAGTGCAACTTGATATTCCATGTTCAGGTGATACCACTGGGAGGCCTGCCATTTTCTGAAGGGAAACAGAAAAGAAGTGAATGGTGCAGAGAGTGGAGGTATGTGGGTGGGTGGCCTGGGAGGAAAGCGGGAGGAAAAGCTATGGTCAGGATGCAACATGTGAGAGAAGAGAAAAAAAGAGTCTGATGTCACTAGGGTGGCAAGAAGTTCATGCTTTGCAAAGACATGTGTTTGTAGATTTCTATTAGGGAAAAAGAAAGTGGCTCTTACCCAGTCTGGAGATAACTCTAAAGACCGTGGCTTAAAATTGTTGCACTGCTGTATTAACCAGTTCTCTTTTTGGCCTTAGAACAGGAGCAGGACACCTGAGAACACTAGGGAAAGCTTGGGAGAGACAGGGACGGGAGAAACAGAGACAAGCCTGCAGAGGGAGCACCCTCTGTGTACATGTAACTTCTTCTCTACTTCTCTTTTGAACTAACAATGCTTCAGGTTGGTTCACTCACTAATAAGCAGAATAATAAGCAGAATAAAGTTTTTGCATGTATATATATATATATATGGTATGTTTTATATCTCCTTAAAAACTAGGCTTTGTGCCACTTCTCTCTGTCTCTGTCTGTCTCTGTCTCTGTCTCTGTCTCTGTCTCTGTCTCTCTCTCATAGACACACACAGAAACACACTTGAAAGTAGTCAACTAGGAGAGCAATCACTAATTCATTCATAAAAATGAAAATTTCATATAAATCTAAATTCATTTTATTTCCCAACACTACTTCAAGTGCACAGCAAGTCTCATTATTTAAAATACTGACTTTTCTAACAATTTGCTGTGGAATTGCCTTGGGTTCAATGCACCAGATAGAGGCTCCTCAAAGCAGGCCACCTTAGAAAGTGCAATTAACAGAACTAGCCAGGAAGTACCCTTTATGCAGTGAGGCTTTAAGAAGAATTTTGATTACTAGGACTCAAGTGAGAAAATATACTATCATTCAGTTTCTTCAATAATTTGGTTCCTAACTAGAATTGAAGTCATTCTTGAAAAGCAAATGGATAATGGCACTTTTCCACTTAGTTAACGACAAAGTTCAGTGCACATACCATTACGTCATTCCTAAAGTCCAGTGTACATGTCTTTTCATCCTTCACAAAGTTGAATGCACGCGCCTTTATGTTATTCTAGATGTTGTTGTTCTTACTCCTCAAAGGTTCATTTTGTAAAGAATATTTTGAGGTAACCTTCCGTTGTGAAGCCCCTACTACCGATTAGTATGCTTTATTCTTCTCCTGACATCTTTTTCATTAACATTTGTGCTGAAAAATCTGTGTGAAAATGTCTTTAATAAACGCCAACTCTGCTTCAAAACTATGTTTTTAAATGTTTGGAAAAGATGATACACAACTAATGAGTGTTTGAAAAGTGAAAACAATGTGAAAAGTTGACTAATGAAAATTTTCCTTTTGTCTTTCTGTTTTGCTACCTCCTTCTTCTCTTTCCAAGTAACCACTAATTGACACTTAAAACATATTTCCAAATACTATTTGTGAAAACCACAGCAACACAATATGGTGCCATTTTCTTTCCTGAATCCACAAAATAGTCATGTATGAAGTCCCAATGTACAGACACTTCTCACCAGCTTGCTATTTGCTTCAAACAGATATATTGACAATGCTTCATATTGATGCATAAAATTCTGTTTGTATGTATGTATGTATGTATGTTCATATATTTGTATGTGTAACACATATTAGTCAATATTGCAGGTGCAATCAAAAATTCCATGTCATAAACCCAGTCTTTAAGAAAATCAACTTCATGCCATGAATGGTGGCCCATGTCTTTAATCCTAGCACTCAGAAGTCAAGGGCAGGCAGATCTCTGTGAGTTCAAGACAGTCTCATCTACAGAGTAAGTTACAGACAGCCCAGGCTACACAAAAGAAAAAAAAAGGTAAAAGGCAAAAAAAACTTTCATACTGCATGGATATAATTGGACATAATGGTTCTTAAATGCCCTGAAAAGAGGTTTCAGTGAGTGATGAATTCTGCCCTGGGTGGCTTGGGCAACGAGAAACCAAAAACCAAAGACCACTGAAACATGGCCACAGGCGAGCAGGAGCTAGAAGTCACAACAGCAATGTATTCCAGGCATTTGTGAGTGCAAATGAAAAATAGAACCCACAAGTTGTTTCCTCCAGTGTCCTTTTCCCACCTTGCCTGAGGGTATTAGGGTGGTAATTTCATACTCTGCAAGGTGTTTGCAGCCTATTTCATTCACAGTTGAGTCACCAGGCCCACATACCTAAACATCTTTAGACTCCTCTCTTGTATCCATCTTTTCCCTTCTAGTTGTGACTGGGGTATCCTCCAGGCTTCCCAGACAACAGGATGTCACTTTACATTTTGAAAACAAAAATTCAGAAGCAGCCTTTCTAATCTGAATATAGGCACCTCCCTGGCATGTAGCTCCTACCTTCTGGAATGTTCCTGCCAATTTAGCTCATTTACACATTTATCAGGAGATCTATAATGTCAACCTGAAGGACTTCTCCCGCTACGGTTTGCTGTTCCATACAGATGTCAGTTTTCATTAGTCATCTAACTAACTTTAGAGCCCACACCAAGATGTTTTTCTGACATCTCTATACATCTGAAACTTGTCTTGCCCACATTCTTTAGTGATATAATTCTCTAGAAATGGCCTATAAACCACAGTGGCATTTTTTGTTTATGATTTGCATTTTATTTTGCTTCTTTTCCTTTCCCTGACACAAGTCTTCTCAGCCAAGATCACAATGACACACATTTAGTGGTCAGACTAGATAGAATTTTGTCTGTTTTAATGAGGGACTGTCAATCTTCACCAATTGTGGTGACTCTGTGGGACATGACATTTAAAGTACTTCTTTTCCAAAAATTCTCCCCAATCTGGAATTTGATGAAAGTTATGGTGTTATTCTCTGCTTGGGGCCATCAGCAGAATGGACTTGAGCACAGATGTGCCTCATACCACTTTTAAACTGTCAGTTTTGAGACAGAAAGTCTGGTGCTGCCAGATGTAGCTCAAAATTGAACTGTTTTGCAAAAATCTGGCAAATTGTCCTTAACTTTCTTCTGTACTAGAATAGCATACTGTTTTAAGTATATCCTCCAATACACAAGTCTTAATTTCATTTTCTGTTGCTGTGATAACCTGACAAACACATCTTAAGAGAGAAAGAGTTCATTTGGCTCACAATTCCAGGTTCCAGTCCACTACTGAGAAGACGTCAAGACTGTAGCCATTCACAGTCAAAACCAGAGTGTGATGAATTAACTCATTCGCACTAGTTCTCAGCTCACATTCTGCACTCTTACTTGGGTTATAATGGCTTTCCAAAGTGATGCCTCTACTCAAAGTGGACAGATATTTCTATCCCCATGAACTTGACTGTAGTAATCCTCCATAGACATGCTTACATAAATTAGGCAATCTCTGACTGAGACTCACTTTCCAGATAATTATAGACTGTCTTAACACGACAGTCTATTTCAAAGCTAATTTCAAAGCTCCTAGCTTCCTCTCTGCTTTATTATTCTATTTGTCATAGCAGCATCTGATATACATAGTAATTCCTTGAAACCCATCTGGGATCTGTTTCAGCACTTTAAGATGTTGAAGAAGATTGTATAAAATGGCTTAGATTCTGCATGTAATCAAACAATCCTCTTGTATGCCTGGAATCATCTCTAGTTTTTTTTCTAATGCCTAACATAACAAACACAGTAAAAATCTTGTTATATTGTATTTGCTAGTGAAAATGACAAAAACGACAATGAAAAATATTAGTATGTGTTAAGTGTAGATACATTTTTTCCTCTGATTACTTTTTAGTTGGTTGGGTCCTTTCATTAATGAATGCACAGATTTGGGGTAATCAACTATGCTATGTATTTCATTTAATTTTTAATTTATCTCTCCTGACTTGGATGTACTTCTGTGAAGGAAAAATTTCCTTCAATAATATTTTCCGGTATTTTCAGTGCCCTTAAAATGCGCTCTTGACATTAGAATTGTACACTAGATGTTGGCCGAGTGAATGAATTACTCTATGATGTTTCCTGCCAGCTTGATTAAATATTCTTGTCCTTCACTGATGCATCCACTGGTCTTGTTTACTTCCTGTATTATGTTGACTTCTCTTTCCACATCTTTTGCATTCTTTTCCATTTTCAATAATTTTAGATATCTCTTTCTACTTAGAAAGTACTTTTTAACCACATAAAGGCTAACACCATTATATTTCAATTTTATGTTTATGAGATTTAATGTTTGAGAACAATAACCCTTTTGTAAGAAAATAACCCAAGATGACAAAGCCACAGTAAAACTGTGTGGTAGCTCTGCCTGCATTGTTATTCTTCCTACATCCACACACCTGTGACAAGAGGAAAACATTGCTTTATTTCTAAATTTAAAGAGTAAAAAGTGCATTATTTACAGTATTGCTATGGATCTAAATACCAATTCTCTTTACTAACTACATGGTTAAAACATTCTGATCTCTGAAGCCTTTCTGTAGACAATGATAATTAAACCTCCTTCTTAGGTAATTAGGACTAGACAATACATGTGAGAAACAGTACCACCATTTCACCATTATTATTAATCATTATTGAAATCTTCTTTCTTCCGATTTACCATTATTACATACAATAACCTCCACTCCAATCTAGAGTACAAATCTAGTTGTTTCTGGCTGGGATTCAATGTTTTACCTATTAGTTCCATCAGTAAGTATTACATGCCAGGAGAATGCTGATCACATATGTGTAAACATGAAGTGACGTCTGTTATGCACCTTCAGCACCATGGCTCATCTTTTCAACAAACAGTTTAGCAACTATTTAGTTGATGCCATGTGTTTCCCATGTGCTGTTAGAGGGACAAGAAATATATCAGTACTATAGTTTTTAAAAGACTGGAGGGTTTCATTCTAGAAGACAGAGGTGCAGAATGAATGAAATAACAACTGATTGTTTAAGTAGAAAGAAAAGTATTAAGTACAAAGACTTAAAAAATTTATGTCTCAAGAGTCATGCTTCGATGTGAATTTTCCTTTCATTATTTTGCTGTAGCCATGAATCGTGCCTGGTAATAAAAGACAAAAGAGATGCTTTTATGAAAACTATATGATGTGGTATATATTATGTTTTTGTCTCTTTAAGAGGCAAGCCACTCCCATTCCCAGTGACCCCCTACTTCCCCCATCACCTTAGATTCTCTCTGTCCCCTCCTGGCGCATGTATGCTTCCCTCTCTCTGCTTCCCCTCTTCTTTGTCTCTTTCTACTCTTCTTTCCTTTCTTTCTCTCTCCTCTAAGTAATAAATATCCAATTCTACTCTGTACAATGTGTTTATGTGCCATCTACCTGCCGCCTGCTCACACCCACCCACATGGCAAGACCAGCCCGCCTTGCCACCCGTACTTATGTGAGCAGCTCCAGGGTCCTGCACCTACCAGTCTGCTGGGGACTGGCTGCCCTGTGGGCCTGCTTACTGCTGCTGGGGACCCACCAGCATTTCCTGCTGCCAGCTGCTCGGAACTCTCCAGCATTTTTAAAAGTATATATGTCACCCTCACATACATAAACATTTTTACCCCCTACATGTGCACATGGATATACATCCACATACACATGCATACACACATACACAAATCTGGTGGGAAGAATTCTTATGGACAAAAAGAAAATAAAATTGTGATTAGTAGAATGTTTTTTTTTTTTTTTCTGGTCTGATTTTGATCTCTTTATTTTCTCTAGCTGGAATGTGATCCAACCTCTCTATTAACTCTTACAGATACCACTTGTTTCATTTTTGGGGGGGGTATTTCTGAACTCTGAATTGGAAGGCTGTCCCACATGAGGTATTCTGAAGTGTGTCAATGAAAGTCTGCTTTATACCTTTTTCAAGAGGCTTGTTATGTTTGTGCAAAGCAGAGATAGCACATAACTTAATTTTAGATTATAAAGGCCCTCTGACATTTTAATGTGAGTTTGTCATATTGTGAAATTATCTCCAACTCATATCATCTTTTAGAAGATGTTCTAGAATGATGTTTTCTTTAAGAAACAGAAGACATCCCACCTATTGTTTCAGAGTCAATGACTGTACACAACAAAAGACAACAAAACAAACCTGTAGCTCTCCATCATGTCTGGTGAACTATGAGATGCATTTCACTGATTTCTTTGGAAGTCAATCTGCATCTTCATGATAGTAAAGACAGTTGTGGATGGCATTGTATTTTCTCTCCCTGGATGTATCACACATAAACGGATTAAAAATATTTTGAAATATTTTATTTTCAGATGGAAATGAGTCTCTTAAGTTGGGTTTGTCTTAAGCTTCAATAATGGCACATATATCCCAGAGAACTGGTCAAAAGGAAGTTCATATTGTATGAAGAATTGTCCATACTGGACATGGAATAATATTTGATTAAACTCATAAAGACAACTCTGAGAGACTACATACAAATATTCATATGTCAAAATGTTTATTAAAGTTTCTAACAACACATAGAGAGTTTGCTAATTTATAAGGTTACTCCTGAGCTTCTGGGAAGGTGACTAATGGGGAGACATGAGGACCTGAGTTTGATCCTCACCATCCATTTACAAAATCTTGATGTGACAGTGCTGCTTTTAATACCACCACTTGAAGGTAAAGACAAGCAGAAACTTAGTCCTAGATTACCAGCTAACTTAGGTAAACTAGTAAGCTCCAGGTCCCAGTGTGAGACCATGTCTCAACACTCAAGATATAGGACTCCTGAGGGGCAATAACTGAAGTTGTCCATGTGTCTCCATGGGTGCACTTTCATGTGCATGTATACATGTGCATGCACAAACACACAGAGAGAAAGAGAGACAGACAGACAGAGAGAGAGAGAGAGAGAGAGAGAGAGAGAGAGAGAGAGAGAGAGGAGAGAGAGAGAGGAAGTGAGAGTCCTGTGAAATGAAATGACACATACAGATATTTAACAGTTTTTTTTTCTTTTTCTCTTTTATCAAGTCTAAAATATATCCAGTTATTTGACCACAAAATCAAATTGTCACAAGCATTTTACTTGGTCAAATCCACTCTATCTGTCTCTGTGAGGTGGCAACCTCTAGTGCAGAAATCGGCATTATAAAACCAGCTTGCAAAGTGACCATCTTTTAAAAGTCCACTCCAAAAATTTAGTCCAGAGAAATTTGCAGGTTTCCTTTAAAACAAGTTTCCCTTTTGGAATGTTACTTGCATGCGTTCTGAAGGTAAAATCTCTTCTAGCCTGAAATAGAGAAAATGACTTTTCCACATTTTTGGCAGAGGCTTAGTAGAGGGGAAGGAACGTTTTGCACTGTGGCTCTCTTTCCAGAGTCAGCCTATGTGCACATTCGGCAGATACTAATCACAGTTCGTTGTGGTTCAGCACTGGCAGATAATGATGAGCCAGCATCCGTGGTTCCAAATGGAAACACATCTAGAGTCACTGGATCACCCTTGATCTCTGATGTTTTGAAATAAACATTGGCAGTATTTGTTTGTAAAAGCTGGGGACTTTGGAATGTGCTAGCAGCAGGCTTTGCATCTAATTGCATGATGCTGTATTTTCTTCCAGATAATTCAAAACTGTAAACATAAAAGTTGTCTAGCTGAAAAGACAGCAGAGTAGAATAAACTGGGACCAGAACTTCAATTATGGTGTGCTCCCGACCCAGGGTGTGCTAAAATTATAGCATTTAAAAAACTTTCTCCCACTCCTAGGCCAGCATTTCCCTGAACTTCTGATTATCCAGATTTACTACCCAAATGCTGGGACTGTGGGCATGTTTTACCACACTTGGGTTGCTGACAACTGAATCCAGGGCTTTTCAAACACCAGCGTGACAAATATTTTACAAACTGAGCTACATTCCCAGCTCATTTTGTTCTCAAAACTATTTGTCCTTTCTCATTTACTTCAAACAGACCCACATTGAAATGCCAAAAGTGCTGGCAGAATGATTTCCTAAGCCTATTTATCTAAGATGAGAACAGACATTAAAAGAATGGAGTTAAGGCAATGAGGTGGGGGAGACTATTTTTCTCTCATATCCAAAATTTCTGTGAGTGCTTTTTCTATAAAGAAGTGGATAATAATGAGGGACATAGTATATCTCCAAATGTGCTTTTAAAAAATTTTAGGATTTGGGGCCGGAGAGATGGCTCAGAAGTTAATAGTACTTGCTGCTCTTTTAGAGGACGTGAATTTTGCTCCTGACATCTACTTTGAGTGACTCACAACTGCCAGTAACTAGAGATACAGGAGGTCTAATGCAGTGCTCTAGCCTCTAAAGGCTCCTGAGAGCACACGGTATGTCTGCATGCACACTGTGTATGTGCACGTGCTCTTGAGTGTGCACACACATACATCTTCCAAAAACTGAAATCTGTTCAAAAGAAATCCCATACATGTACACAACATGTACAAGAAATAAAAATTTAGCCAGGTGGTGGTGGCGCACACCTTTAATCCCAGCACTCGGGAGGCAGAGGCAGGCGGATCTCTGTGAGTTCGAGGCCAGCCTGGTCTACAAGAGTTAGTTCCAGGACAGGCTCTAAAATAAAAAGCTACAGAGGAACCCTGTCTCAAAAAACCAAAAAAAGAAAAAAGAAAAAAAAGAAATAAAAATTTAAACAGCACCTATACTCTCTCAGCATAATTAGCCTCACAACTTCTTATGAGGGAAGTTGATATTCAATAGAAAAGCACCTTTAGCTTCATTAGCCTGCCTGCGGCAAGGTAGGCCCTTTGTCAGAGAGCTGCTTGGCCTTCAAGGGGACCTGACAGTCTGCCAGAGGATCCATCATTCTTTGGGGTGAGTGAGGAGTGAGTGCCTGAACCGCGGCAGCTGCCCTGGGAGGGACCACCGACATTGCCCAACTTCCCCCCCATCCCACCCACACACTTCCTGCTCTTCCTGCAGGGGTTATTCTCCCCAGATACTGCCTCTCTCTTCCTGTCCCTTCCCAGCTTGCACCCAGAACCACACCCTCCCAGCCTCATCCTCCCGTCTTTGGGGCCACAAAATCCCACAGCTCAGCCTGTTTGGGTGCCGGGGACCTGGAATTGAGTGCACCCAGGCCAGTGGGAGGTCCCCTCCTTCATTAGCCTTCCTGCAGCAAGGTAGGCCCTTTGTCAATGAGCTGCTTGGCCTGCAAGGAGACCTGACAGTCTGCCAGAGGATCCATCAATCATTGGGGTGAGTGAATTTAATTCATTGGGGTGAATTGAACTTCTAAAAGAAGACCCAAAGGGGATTATTCAGAGGAACAAATGGGCAGGCGCCAATGCAAGAATTCCTCCAACAATTTGAAAAACAACATGAAAGCACCAGAACCCAGCGAACTTATAACAGGAGGACTTGAACACACTAATCAAGAAAAAGTAGAAAAATTGACTTTATGAAAGTAATAGAGTCCCTTAAACAGGAGGTGAAAAACTCACTTAAGGAAATGGACGAGAAGAATAACAAAAAGTTTGAAGAATTGAGTAAATCCGTAAATGATATCCTAGGAAACCAAGAAAAAACAATCAAACAGATAATGGAAACAGTGCAAGACTTGAAAACTGAAATGGAGGCAAGGAAGAAAACACAACCCGAGGGCCAGCTGGATATGGAAAATCTATGTAAACGGACAGAGACTACAGAAACAAGCATAACCAACAGAATACAAGAGATAGAAGAAAGAATCTCAGATTCGGAAGATACCATAGAGAAAATAAATGCACTGATCAAAGAAAACAGCAAATCCAACAAATTCTCATCACAAAACATTCAGGAAAACTGGGACACAATAAAAAGACCAAACCTAAGAATAATAGGCATAGAAGAAGGAGAAGAAATACAGCTCAATGGTCCAGAAAATATATTTAATAAAATTATAGAAGAAAACTTCCCAAACCTAAAAAAAGATATTCCTATTAAGGTTCAAGAAGCTCACAGAACACCAAATAGACTGGATCAAAAAAAAATCCCCTCACCATATTATAATCAAAACACAAAACATACAGAATAAAGAAAGAATATTAAGAGCTGCAAAGGAAAAAGGGAAAGTAACATATAAAGGTAAACCTATCAGACTAACACCTGACTTCTCTATGGAAACCACGAAAGCCAGAGGTCCTGGATAGATGTTTTGCAGAAACTAAGAGACCATGGATGCAAGCCCAGATTACTATACCCAGCCAAGCTTTCATTCACTATAAATGGAGAAAACAAAATATTCCAGGATAAAAACAAATTTAAACAATACATAGCCACAAATCCAGCCTTGCAGAAAGTAATAGAAGGAAATTCACAAACAAAGGAGTCCAGCATTGCCCAAAATAACTCAGACATCTAGCGACCCATCACCAGCACATCTCAAAGAAAGGAAACACACAATCTCTACTATCAAATAAAAAATGACAACCGGAGTTAACATCCACTGGTCATTAATATCACTTAATATCAATGGACTCAATTCACCTATAAAAAGGCACAGGCTATAAGACTGGATACAAGAAAACAGGATCCAACATTCTGCTGTTTACAAGAAACACACCTCAACCACAAAGACAGACATCTACTCAGAGTAAAGGGTTGGGAAAAGGTTTATCAAGCAAATGGACCTAAGAAACAAGCCAGTGTGGCCATACTAATTTCTAACAAAGTTGACTTCAAACTAGAATCAATCAGAAGAGATGGAAAGGGACACTTTATACTCATTACAGGAAAAATCTATCAGAATGAAGTCTCAATCCTGAATATCTATGCCCCTAATACAAAAGCACCCACTTATATAAAAGAAACATTACTAGAACTCAAGACAGCCAACAAACCAAACACACTGATAGTGGGAGACTTCAACACTCCTCTTTCACCAATGGACAGGTCAATATGACAGAAACCTAACAGAGAATTAAGAGACTTAATAGAGGTAATGAACCAAATGGACTTAACAGACATCTATAGAACATTCCACCCAAACAGGAAAGAATATACCTTCTTCTCTGCGGCTCATGGAACCTTTTCGAAAATTGACCACATACTCGGTAACAAAGCAAACTTCCACAGTTACAAAAACATATTGGTAACCACCTGCATCTTATTGGATCACCATGGATTAAAATTAGAATTCAACAACAATGCTACCCACAGAAAGCCTACAAACTCATGGAAACTGAACAGTCAACTACTGAACCACAGTTGGGTCAAGGAAGAAATAAAGAAAGAAATTAAAGCCTTTCTTGAATTTAATGAAAATAAAGACACAACATACTCAAACTTATGGGACACTATGAAAGCAGTGCTAAGAGGAAAATTCATAGCACTAAGTGCCCACTTAAAAAAAACGGAGAAAGCACACTTTGGAGACTTAACAGCACACCTGAAAGCTTTAGAAAAGAAAGAAGCAGACTCACCTAGGAGGAGTAGAAGACTGGAAATTATCAAACGGAGGGCAGAAATCATCAAAATAGAAACACAGAAAACAATTCAAAGAATCAATGAAACAAAAAAGCTGGTTCTTGGAGAAAATCAACAAGACTGACAAACCCCTAGCCAAACTAATCAAACGGCAGAGAGAGAAGACACAAATTAATAAGATCAGAAATGAAAAAGGGGACATAACCACAGACACAGAGGAAATTCAGAGAATCATTAGATCTTACTACAAAAGGCTATATGCCACAAAATTGGAAAATGTAAAAGAAATGGACACTTTTTTAGATAAGTACCATATACCAAAGTTAAACCAGGACCAGGTAAATGCTCTAAATAGTCCTGTTAGTCGCGAAGAATTGGAAACTGTTATCAGAAACCTCCCTACCAAAAAGAGCCCAGGAACTGATGGGTTCAATGCAGAATTCTACCAGAACTTCCAAGAAGACCTAATACCTATACTCCTTAAGGTATTTCATAATATAGAAACAGAACAGTCATTGACAAATTCCTTTTATGAAGCTACAATTACCCTGATACCTAAACCACACAAAGACTTAACCAAGAAAGAGAATTACAGGCCAATCTCACTCATGAACATCGATGCAAAAATTCTCAATAAAATACTGGCAAACAGAATCCAAGAACACATTAGAAAAATTATCCACTATGATCAAGTAGGCTTCATCCCAGAGATGCAGGGCTGGTTCAACATACGAAAATCTATCAATGTAATCCATCATATAAATAAACTGAAGGATAAAAACCATATGATCATCTCATTAGATGCAGAAAAAGCATTTGACAAAATTCAATACCCCTTTATGATAAAGGTCTAGGAGAGATTAGGGATACAGGGGTCATTCCTAAATATAATGAAGGCTATTTACAGCAGGCCGACAGCTAACTTCAAATTAAATGGAGAGAAACTCAAGGCCATCCCACTAAATTCAGGAACGTGACAAGGCTGTCCACTCTCTCCTTATCTCTTCAATATAGTGCTTGATGTTCTAGCAATAGCAATAAGACAAAACAAGGGGATCAAGGGGATTCGAATTGAAAGGAAGAAGTTAAACTTTCGTTATTTGCAGATGATATGATAGTGTACATAAGCGACCCGAAAAACTCCACCAAAGAACTCCTACAGCTGATGAACTCCTTTAGTATCGTGGCAGGTTACAAGATCAACTCCAAAAAATCAGTCGCCCTACTATATACAAAGGATAAGGAAGCAGAGAAAGAAATCAGAGAAGCTTCACCTTTCACGATAGCCACAAATACCATAAAATATCTTGGGGTAACTCTAACCAAGGAAGTGAAAGACCTATTTGACAAGAACTTTAAGTCTTTGAAGAAAGAAATTGAAGAGGATACCAGAAAATGGAAGGATCTCCCTTGCTCTTGGATTGGGAGGATCAACATAGTAAAAATGGCAATACTACCAAAGGCAATGTATAGATTTAATGCAATCCCCTTAAAGATCCCATCAAAATCCTTCACAGATCTTGAGAGGACAACAATCAACTTTATATGGAAGAACAAGAAACCCAGGATAGCCAAAACAATCTTATATAATAAAGGTACTTCTGGAGGCATTACCATCCCTGACTTCAAACTCTATTACAGAGCTACAGTATTGAAAACAGCTTGGTATTGGCATAAAAATAGAGAAGTCGACCAATGGAATCGAATAGAAGACCCAGATCTTAACCCACAAACCTATGAACACCTGATTTTTGATAAAGGAGCTAAAAGCATACAATGGAAGAAAGAAAGCATCTTCAACAAATGGTGCTGGCATAACTGGATGTCAACCTGTAGAAGAATGAAAGTAGATCCGTGTCTATCACCATGCACAAAACTCAAGTCCAAATGGATTAAAGACCACAATATCAATCTGAACACAGTGAATCTGTTAGAGGAGAAAGTGGGAAGTACTCTACAACATTTGGGCACAGGAGACTGCTTCCTATGTATAGCCCCAGCAGCACAGACATTAAGGGCAACATTGAATAAATGGGACCTCCTGAAGCTGAGCAGCTTCTGTAAAGCAAAGGACACTGTCACTAAGACAAAAAGGCAGCCTACTGACTGGGAAAAGATCTTCACCATCTCCGCAACAGACAAAGGTCTGATCTCCAAAATATATAAGGAACTCAAGAGACTAGACTTTAAAATGCTAATGAACCCAATTAAAAAATGGGGCACTGAACTGAACAGAGAATTCTCAACAGAAGAAGTTCGAATGGCCAAAAGACCCTTAAGGTCATGTTCAACCTCCTTAGCAATCAGGGAAATGCAAATCAAAATAACGTTAAGATACCATCTTACACCTGTCAGAATGGCTAAAATCAAAAACACCAATGATAGTCTTTGCTGGAGAGGATGTGGAGTAAGGGGTACACTCATCCATTGCTGGTGCTAATGCAAACTTGTGCAACTGCTTTGGAAAGCAGTGTGGAGGTTTCTCAGGAAATTTGGGATCAACCTACCCCAGGACCCAGAAATCCCACTCTTGGGAGTTTACCCATGCAATGCCCAATCATATTACAAAAGCATCTGTTCAACTATGTTTATAGCAGCATTATTTGTAATAGCCAGAACCTGGAAACAACCTAGATGCCCTTCAGTGGAAGAATGGATGAAGAAAGTGTGGAATATATACATATTAGAGTACTACTCGGCAGTAATAATCAATGACATCTTGAATTTTGCATGCAAATGGAGGGAAATAGAAAACACCATCCTGAGTGAGGTAACCCAGGCCCAAAAAGATGAACATGGGATGTACTCACTCATAATTGGGTTCTAGCCATAAATAAAGGACATTGAGCCTATAATTCGTAAAACATCCTAGAGAAGCTATATAAGAAGGTGAACCCAAAGAAAAACATATAGTTATCCTCCTGGATACTGGAAGTAGACATGATTGCAGGACAAAAAATGGGAACATGGGGTGGAGTGGGATGGGGGGAGGGGGAATGGGGAGAGAAAAGTGTGAAGTGGAGGATGGGAAGAGCTTGGGGGAATAGGATGGTTGGGATATAGGAAGGGTGGATATGGGAACAAGGAATTATATATCTTACTTAAGGGAGCCATTCTAGGGTTGGCAGAGGCTTGACTCTAGAGGGGTTCCCAGGTGTCCAGGGAGACGCCCCCAGCTAGGTCCTTGGGCAGCTGAGGAGAGGGTGCCAGAAATGTACAGATCCTATTGCCATGCTTATGAATATCTTGCATATCACCATAGAACCTTCACCTGGCATTGGTTGGAGAAAATGACAGAGCCCCACATAGGAGCACCGGACTGAGCTCCCAAGGTCCCGATGAGGAGCAAAAGGAGGGAGATCATGAGCAAGGAAGTCAGGACCGTGAGGAGTGCGTTTACCCATTGAGATGGTGGGATCTAACGGGAGACCACCAAGTCCAGTTGGAATGGGACTGATGGAACAGGGGACCAAACCGGACTCTCTGAATGTGGCTGATGGTGGAGGAGGACTGAGAAACCAAGGACAACGGCAATGAACATGAACTCTACAGCATGGACGGGCTCACTGTGAGCCTTGTCAGTTTGGTTGGTCACCTTCCTGGACTTAGGGGGAGCTGGGAGGACCTTGGACTTAACATAGTGAAGGGAACCCTGATGGCTCTTTGTCTTGGAGAGAGGTGGAGTGGGGGTATGGGTGGAAGGGAGGGGAGGGAAGGGGGAGGAGGAGGGAAAGAGATGGAAATCTTTAATAAAAAAAATGAGGAAAAAAATAACAAATGTTTTTCAGGGATGTGAATACACAGTTAAACATTTCATAGAAAAGAAATCAGTGTGAAGAAACACCTGCACTTCCATGGTTACTGCAGCATTCTTTGTCAAACTCAAGAAAGAATCTCAGTTACCATCAACTGATGACTAGATAAAGAAAATGTATGAGCTAAACAACACAAAAGAAGGGAACTCTGACATTTGTAGAAATGTGGTTAGATGCTTTGCTAAGTAAAATATGCCTGGCACAGGAATCTGAGTATCACATAATCTAAGATAATAGAGAGATGATGAATAATAGATAGATGATAGATAGATAGATAGATAGATAGATAGATAGATAGATAGATGATAGATAGATAGATGATAGATAGATGACAGATACATAGATAGATAGATAGATAGATAGATAGATAGATAGATAGATAGATAGATAGATGATAGATTGATAGATAGATGATAGATGACAGACAGATAGATAGATAGATAGATGATAGATAGATAGATAGATGACAGATAGATAGATAGATAGATAGATGACAGACAAATAGATAGATAGATAGATAGATAGATAGATAGATAGATAGATAGATAGATAGATGACAGACAAATAGATAGATAGATAGATAGATAGATAGATAGATGATAGATAGATGATAGATAGATAGATAGATGATAGATAGATAGATAGATAGATAGATGACAGACAGATAGATAGATAGATAGATAGATAGATGATAGATAGATAGATAGATGACAGATAGATAGATGATAGATAGATAGATGATAGATAGATAGATAGATAGATAGATGACAGACAGATAGATAGATAGATAGATAGATGATAGATAGATAGATAGATGACAGATAGATAGATAGATAGATAGATAGATAGATGATAGATAGATAGATGATAGATAGCTATGAGAGATAGATAGATGATAGATAAAGAGAGATAAAAAACATATATAGAGAGATGAGTGATAGTATAGATAGAATATAGAAAGAGAAATAAATAGCAAATATAGATAGATATAGAGAGATGGTTGATAATAGATTATAGATGAGGTTATAAATATTGTATTTCATATATTATATATGAAATGTACATAATAGCTTAAAATAAACAAAAATATGAGACAAAATTATAATTATTTTTGAAAAGGTAGGGAATAAGTATTTAAAATTAAAATTCTGTTAATAAAAATAAATTCATGGTATTTATGGTATACATAAGCTCAGCCCAGTGCTCTGCTATGAATCTCTGCATCAGCTTCTATCAGTTGCTGGATGACGGTTCTATCATGACATTTAAGGTGGTCATCAATCTGACCACAGGACAATGCTAGTTCAGACACCCTCTTCACTATTGCTTAGGGTCTTAGCTGGGGTCATCTTTGTGGATTCCTGGGAAATTCTCTAGTGCCAGGTTTCTTGCTAGCCCCATAATTATCCCGTCAATTAAAATTTCTCTTTCCTTGCTCTCTGTCTCTGTCTTATACTATCTTTAAAGCAAAGGATAACAACCCTATAATCCATGACCCCAGAGAAGCTAGGTAACAAGGAGAACCTTACGCTAAGCATACATAGATCCCCTGGAAAGGAGAAATAGACAAGATCTCATTAGAAAATTGGGAACCTGGAGGTTGGGAGGCAGGGAGAAAGGAGGGAACAAGAGAAAGAGGAGAGGATAGGGGAGGGAGAGGAGAACTTGAGGGAATGGGATGATGGATGAGATGGCAGAAGGGTTATTTTGTTTTACTTTTGAAATTATGATTACATTTCTCCTTTCCCTTTTCTCTCTTCAAAACCTACCATTTTCTCCTCCACACTTGGCTTCAAATTCATGGTGTCTCTTTTCACTAATTGTTATTACATAAGCTTTAGGTCTGAAATTTTCACTTTGCAGGAGGTGGAGACCGTTACAGAAAACCTCCACTGATCAAAACTCAAAGTTGTGGGGCCCCATTCCAATGGACACAGCTATAAAACAATCCCACATATATGGCTTGGAAACATTGCAGAGGAGAGGGCAGAAAGATTGCAAGAGCCAAAGGATCAGGGACTTTGCTGTGATATTGTGTCACTAGTAATATCAGAAGCTACACTGATAAAGTCTTACCAACATGATTGTCCGAACAAGGGTGACACCGATGTACATGACAAAGGGGACAGGAAAAGGCCCATATGGGCCTTTCACAAAGAGCTATAGGCAACTGAGGAAAGCTGGGAACAGGGAAAAGTCTTCCCCAAGGAAAAGTGCACCAGTTGGTTGTCTGGTGCCAAAGAGTTAGTCCAGAAAACATACAGGTAAATGACATTATGCAAATTGGATAGATTATATTTAGGGGTATATATATGCAAGGGTGTAGTATTAACTAGTGAAAAAAGATGCAATGAATTTAAAAAAGATTGGGAAGGGTTATGTAGGAAGGAAGAAAAAGAAGGGGAAAATATTATAACTATATCATAATCTCAAAAATAAACTAAAATGGGCAGTGGTGGCACATGCCTTTAATCCCAGTACTTGGAGGGGGCACAGACAAGTGTAGCTTTGTGAGTTCAAGGTCAGCCTGGTCTACAGAGCTAGTTACACAAGGAAAGCCTGCCTTTAAATAAATAAATAAATAGATAGATAAATAAATAAATAAAGAAATAAATAAGATACTTAGTTTTGATCATACATGTCTTTCACTTGCTTGATTAAAGTTACCCAAGATATTTTATATTATTTGTGGCTATTGTGAAGGGTATTGTTTCCTTGCTTTCTTTCTCAGCCCATTTGTATATAAGAAAGCTACTGATATTTTTTTTTTTTTGGATAATCTTGTACCCAGCCACTTCACTGGAGGTTTTTATCAGCTGTAGTAGTCCTTCGATAAAATTTGTGGGGTCACTTATGCATACTATCATCACAAATAGTGAAAGCTTGACTTCTTTCCTTTCCAGTTTTTATGCCCTTGATCTCTTTTTGCTGTCTTATTGCTCTAACTAGAACTTCACATACAACACTGAATAGATAGAGAGAATGAACAGCCTTGTCTTGTTCCCGATTTTAGTTGAATTGCTTTGAGTTTCTCTCCATTTAATTTGGTTTGACTATAGACTTACTGTTTATTGCCTTTATTGTATTTAGGTATGTCCCTTGTATCCTGATCTCTTTAAGACTTTATCATGAAGGGGTGTTGGATTTTGTCAGAGGCTTTTTCAGCCTCTAATGAGATGATCATATTGTTTTGTCCTATCAGTTTGTTTATATGGTGGATACATTGGCAAATTTTTGTATGTCGAACAATTCCTGCATCTCTGGAATGAAGTCTACTTGATTATGTGGATGATCTTTTTGATGTGTTCTTAGATTTGGTTTGTAAGTATTTTAATGAATATTTTTGCATCAATGTTCATGAGGAAAATTGATCTGTAATTCTGTTTCTTTATTGAATCATTGTGTGTTTTGGGTATCAGGGTGACTGTGACCTCATAAAATGAATTTGGCAAAAAAAAAGCAGCTTTAAACTAATCATCTTAAACATGCCTTCTAGGGATCTGTGCAAAAGTCAGGGTAGAGGAAGAGAGGATAATTTCACTGAAGGCTGACATGTCAGAAGTTACTTCACATTAGCCATACATGGTGGTCATGTTACGCACAATACATTGCAGCAAGTGGAAATGTGAGATACTCACATTCCTAGGAGACAGGTTAATAGGAAGAATAGTCAAACAAATTTGAAATTCTAAAGATTATTTGGAGTGAAGGCAAGATCTGGTCTATTTGTTTGCAACACAGCCCCTTCCATTGTGCTTTGGAAAGAGCAGGCACTCAAGTATTGTATGTGCGGCCAAGACTACAGCACTTATCTGGGAAGGGTAAGAGTGCTGCTGCTGAGAGAAGTCCAGGTACCTAATCTTGGAAGAAGAAATTTTTCTATAGAATTATAGTAAATTGCATTTTTCAGCAAGAAAAGTGTTTGGTAAATTGGATGAGTCCACATCATATAATTGATTTATTACAATTTTATGGTATCCATATCTTTCTGAAAGCTCTGAGTTGCATTTCCTTTACTTGTCTTACGTTGCAATACTAGCAGTAAAATACAAATTAATGATGAGATGACTCAATAATTCGGCGGTCTCTCAATTTGTTATGTGAGATTTTTGTAAAAATACTTTTTTTCCTTGGAATCAAATAGAAGGCAAAGATTTTGATGGTGAAATTGGATAAGGCATATATAAAATTTTAATCTTTTGCTGCTATGAAATGACTATATTTGGGCCAGCACTATTTACACTTACTTATGACATTATCGGTCAGAATTACAAAAGGGGAAAGCTAGTTGGGGTGAATTAAATCAGAATAAAACGGTGTAAGAGAAAAGTTGCTTTCCTGTTCTGACCCTCAAAGCTAGCATGCAAACTGCTCTTTCCAAACACTCTTGGCGATGTATCTTTTTCTTTATGACAAGGTAACTGAAGCAATACAGACCCCTTGCCAAAAACAACCATCAAACTGAACAAAATGCAAGAAGTAAATTTTTTTAGGAAATAAAAGAAGTGTTTATAGGATGGAGCATCAGAGAACTTAACCCCACAAAGGTCTCTCTCTCTCTCTCTCTGTCTCTCTGTCTGTCTGTCTCCCCTCTCTCTCTGTCTCTGTCTGTCTCTCTCTGTCTCTCTCTCTCTCTCTCTTTCTGTCTCTCTCTTTCTCTGTCTCTCTCTGTCTCTCTCTCTCTCTTTCTGTCTCTCTCTTTCTCTGTCTCTCTCTGTCTCTCTCTCTTTCTGTCTCTTTCTCTGTCTCTCTGTCTCTGTCTCTCTCTCTCCTCTTCTCTCTCTCTTCTCCCTCCCTCCCTCCCTCCCTCCCTTCCTCCCTCCCTCCCTCCCTCCCTTCCTCCCTCCCTCCCTCCCTCTGTCTCTCTCTCTGTCTCTCTCTGTCTCTCTCTGTCTCTCTCTCTCTCTCAGCAAACTTTTATGTCCCTGCGATGGAAAATAGAGCCAAGAAGTATTGTGGGCTCAGTTACTGCTATCAATACTGACTGGTCTAACATATACAGAAGCCAGAATCCAGGCAATGAAAATGGTTCGGAAGCTGGGGAAGAAACAGCCAAAATTCACTAATCTGTCAAGAGCTATATAAATCTAAAACCAGGAAAGAGAACAAATTCTAATAGGGTCAATAAAAATAACCCAGCTACATGCCAGATTTCTGAAAATCAACTGTGGAGAAAGAGCATCATGTTCATATGAGGAATAATAACAAAGATGAGATACTGACTTTCTTTTCAGAACCGAGGAGTCTGATTCCACTGAGATGAGAGGTAGGAAAATCAGTGTATGCTGATTTCAGCATTAAAACTGAATGTCATAGCAAGCCAAATAACGCCAGTTCCCCTCTCTCCCCACCCTGCAGTGGTCATACCCTCAGTCTAGAACCTCACACAAACAAAGGAATTTTGCAGGCATGACTTTGAGATGTGTGGAATTATAAAGTATGCCGTTTAGATGCAAGTAGAAAAAAAATAAAACCACACTGATCCTTAAATCCAAAGACTTTTTCCCAGCTGTGGCCAGAGAGTAATATAGAAGAAAGGTCAGAAAGATACAGTGCTCCTGGGGCTGAAGATGGTCAAGAGCCAAGGAATGCAGTGGCTTCTAGAGGCTTGAAAAGCTAAGAAAATGAATTTTCGTCTGGGGATTTCAGAAAGAATGGAGCTCTGAAGACACTGACAACAGCTGAGTGAGGCCTATGTTGGTTTTAAATCACAAAATGTGTGGCAATTTAGTATGTCAGGAAGAAGAAACAAATAGGATATCTTCCAAAATAAGCATGAAATTCAGACATTTCTGCACAGATGAAGACTTAGAGAACTCAGGAGTCATATTTAGCAGATTCTTAGCATAAGGCACTTCTGCAAAGCAAAATGTGCAAGAATTTGTCTTGAACAGAATTAAAAGTTGAAAGTACTAAGGAAAGTGTTTCACACTGAAGGGAAATAAAATCAGTCATATAAAATGGAATGGAGGTTGAGCTGGGGACATTGTTTAGAGGTAGAGTGCTTGCTGAAGATATGTCAGACCCTGGGTTTCATTTGCATACAAACGTGAATGAATAAAAGGAGAAAAAGTGTAGGATATGTGATCCTTATTGCTATGGTGCTCATTACAGTAAGGCGGGAGCCACAATACTTCCATCTCTCTTTATCCTGGACAATCAATGTCGTTTAGATGCAATGAAATAAACTGAAAATAAAAGCATGACCAGACACAATCTAGATGTAAGCATGAGAAACGTAACATGACTATATCATCATGTGGCAAAGTGGACTTCAGACTGGGATCATTACAAGAGGGCAAAGGGAAATTTCAGAAGATCAAAGACAATATAGAAGAATGGCACAATAATTCTAAATACACATATGCCCAAGAAAAAAGTTGGTGACAAATGGAGTAAATATCTCATGGAAGTGCAGGAAAGTACTCTGTGATTTCAGTTAAATAGTTTAGAAGCTTTTCCTCTGAAATGGATGGAGAAGCAGACAAAAAATACACAATAACAACAGAAACACAGACCTGAACCACACCTTCAACTTCCATCACTAAATACAATTGTAGATACCAGAATAGATAATTGCAAATAAAATGTTCCTTGAGAATGTTACAGACAGCCCATTTGATTCCATTTTATTAAACAGCATCAACACCACCATACAACCAAGAAAAACAAAATAATTCACCCTGCAATTCACAAATGCTTATTTGGATAAACCATATTTCACCAGCCATATGTGGTTAATGGTTTTAGAACTTGTCACATGACTCAAAAATCTGCTGCCTGATGTATGCAGGTGTGAGGTAGACTGTAGCTGCATGAGCTGGCCCAGGGAGGCAACTTGTCTATTACTCAGTTATCTGATGCTGGAAATCTTAGCAACTCCTCTAAGATTAGCAAGTGCCCTGGTTCTGAGTAATCATTGTGCTCTTCCCATATGATCACCTCATCTTCTTTGTATGCGATGGGAACAGAAGTTAAAAACTGAAGTAAACACACAGGATTAGAGTTTTCTCAAAAGCTCCAGCCAGAAAGGTTGATATCATTGAAAGAAGCCAAGAGGAAAACTTTTGCTCGCTTCTGGCTGTAAATAAATAAAACAAAGATGGCAAGGGCCTTAGAAGATAACAGTAATTACAAAGACACACACAGCTAAGTTCCAAGCAATTGGGCTTTGATGCTGTGACTCAGAGATACAGTTTGTTTTTATTAGTTTTTCACTCTGTTCTTCTTTGGGTTTCATCTTCGGATTGAGTGGCAAGCAGGCTGAGTATTAAATATGATAGAAAGTAAGGACAAGAACACCAAGGCGAACAAGGCAGAGCTCTGCTCAGGCTTTTCCCTCTTCCTAGAATCTTCCTAGGATCCTGCCCATATCTTCTTGTCCAGTTACTGTCCAAGAAAGGAGAACTTTCTGAAGAGGCTGTCTCTGGGATTGGGGTTCATGCCCACGAGGACCACAGCTGGATAAATGCATGATATTTTGTTTAAAGAGAAGCATGGTGGGTTGGGAGAGAGGTCAGTCACTAAAGTGTTTTCTCTGCAGAAACTTCTTGAAGCTTATGCAGACATAGGGTTTTTTGCAGACATTTCAGTACTAACTGATGAGCACTTCCTTGGAGTCACACTTCATAGTTTCTCTTTTCTCAGCTCAGTACCTGTGCACAACCTACTGTTAGGAATCCCTGCTTGCCAGGTCTGTTGTCTTACCCAGTGACAGGAACACTTAAAGGCAGAGAGGCTCCCACACCAGCAGCAGCACCTGAGAAAGAATTGTACTTCTCCCACCGGCAGCTTATACGAATCTGTCACTTTGAACATCCAGCTCAGAGCAGAAAGAAACCCAAGGAGGAGACATCCCTTTCTGCTGTTTCAGAGAATATATCTTGCTCCATTGCTTTTCTCAATCAGATGATATTTTTAAAGTTCACTTCATCTTCTTTACCACGAGAGCAACCTTGACCTTGGTTTTAAGGTCAAAATCTGTTTAGATTCTGTAAAAAAAAAATCAATAAGAAACATATTAGAGAAGAAAAGGGACAGAGGGAGACAGAAACTCTGGAAAGTTGGGCAGGAATTGAAATCAAGTGTGGGAGTATTTAAATTGCTATGTGCTGTGCCCACTGGTCTATGATCTCTTTCCTCCTTTCCTCCTTTGCCCCCACCCCCAATCCTTCTGCCAGGGTAAGAACTGCAGAGATTTACAGCCCTGCTAGTTTGGGGCATTTTCAGAAGATAAATGCTACTTTTGACCTTCAGACTTGAGATTTCTCTCTTGCCCCCAAACTGTATATCTTGAAGCAATGGGAATTACTCTTCTACATCCCCAGTGTAACATACAGATTCTTAAAGTCTTGTGCTGAAAGCTAAACTGACCGTTAAGGGGCTTTTCGTGACAGCATTGGAAATAATCCTAGTAGAAAATGAAATATATGTAAGAACCCAGTAAAAATGTTGGTCATGGACTGATTCAGCTAGGTATGGTGGCATACAGCTGCAATCGCTACACTTGAAAGGGAGGAGCGAGAGGGTCAAGGGTTCAAAGTCACCTTCAGCTCCATAGGGATTTTTTTTATTTTATTTTAATATAGGTATTTTGTACTGTCTTAAAACAAGTGGCATTACAGGAATATATGTGGCTTTTTACCTTTCTGTTCCTCCAGTTTGTAAAACACATATTAATGATATCATGTTGGTTTCTGCTAATGTATTTTTTAAGAGCTGAAAGAAAATTTTAAGACAGTAGGAATAATTCCAGCAAGTTTCGATGCCTAATGGGATCTGCTGTGGATATGTTTTCCATTCTTTGGATCCTCTTAAATAGTGACCTTGTCCTTTTTTTTCATTAAACAATTTACATTCCTGTCTCATTCTCCCGTCTTTGGGGCCACAAAATCCCACAGCTCAGCCTGTTTGGGCTCTGGGGACCTAGAATTGAGTGCACCCAGGCCGGTGGGAGGTCCCCTCCTACATTGGCCTGCCTGGGGCAAGGTAGGCCTTTGTCAGAGAGCTGCTTGGCCTGCAAGGGGACCTGACAGTCTGCCAGAGGATCCATCATTCTTTGGGGTGAGTGAGGAGTGAGTGCCTGAACCGAGGCAGCTGCCCTGAGAGGGACAACCGACATTCCACAACTACCCCCCCCCCTCCGCCACTCGCACACTTCCTGCTCTTCCTGCAGGGGTTATTCTCCCCAGATACTGCCTCTCTCTTCCTGTCCTTTCCCAGCTTGCACCCAGAATCCTCTCCCCCCCCACGCCTCATCCTCCCATCTTTGGGGCCACAAAATCCCACAGCTCAGCCTGTTTGGGCGCTGGGGACCTGGAAGTGAGTGCACCCAGGCCAGTGGGAGGTCCCCTCCTTCATTAGACTGCCTGCAGCAAGGTAGGCCCTTTGTTAGTGAGCTGTTTGGCCTGCAAGGATTCCTGACAGTCTGCCAGAGGATCCATCATTCATTGGGGTGAGTGAATTTAATTCATTGGGGTGAATTGAACTTCTAAAAGAAGACCCAAAGGGGATTATTCAGAGGAACAAATGGGCAGGCGCCAATGCAAGAATTCCTCCAACAATTTGAAAAACAACATGAAAGCACCAGAACCCAGCGAACTTATAACAGGAGGACTTGAACACACTAATCAAGAAGAAGTAGAAAAAATTGACTTTATGAAAGTAATAGAGTCCCTTAAACAGGAGGTGAAAAACTCCCTTAAGGAAATGGACGAGAAGAATAACAAAAAGTTTGAAGAATTGAGTAAATCCGTAAACGATATCCTAGGAAACCAAGAAAAAACAATCAAACAGATAATGGAAACAGTGCAAGACTTGAAAACTGAAATGGAGGCAAGGAAGAAAACACAACCTAAGGGCCAACTGGATTTGGAAAATCTATGTAAACGAACAGAGACTACAGAAACAAGCATAAAACAACAGAATACAAGAGATAGAAGAAAGAATCTCAGATTCTGAAGATACCATAGAGAAAATAAATGCACTGATCAAAGAAAACAGCAAATCCAACAAATCCTCATCACAAAACATTCAGGAAATCTGGGAAACAATAAAAAAACCAAACATAAGAATAATAGGCATAGAAGAAGGAGAAGAAATACAGCTCAATGGTCCAGAAAATATATTTAATAAAATTATAGAAGAAAACTTCCCAAACCTAAAAAAAGATATTCCTATTAAGGTTCAAGAAGCTTACAGAACACCAAATAGACTGGATCAAAAAAAAACATCCCCTCGACATATTATAATCAAAACACAAAACATAAAGAATAAAGAAAGAATATTAAGAGCTGCAAAGGAAAAAGGGAAAGTGACATATAAAGGTAAACCTATCAGACTAACACCTGACTTCTCTATGGAAACCATGAAAGCCAGAAGGTCCTGGATAGATGTTTTGCAGAAACTAAGAGACCATGGATGCAAGCCCAGATTACTATACCCAGCCAAGCTTTTATTCACTATAAATGGAGAAAAAAAATATTCCAGGATAAAAACAAATTTAAACAATACATAGCCACAAATCCAGCCTTACAGAAAGTAATAGAAGGAAATTCACAAACAAAGGAGTCCAGCATTGCCCAAAATAACTCAGACATCTAGCGACCCATCACCAGCACATCTCAAAGAAAGGAAACACACAATCTCTACTACCAAATAAAAAATGACAACCGGAGTTAACATCCACTGGTCATTAATATCACTTAATATCAATGGACTCAATTCACCTATAAAAAGGCACAGGCTAAGAGATTGGATACGAAAACAGGATCCAACATTCCGCTGTTTACAAGAAACACACCTCAACCACAAAGACAGACATCTACTCAGAGTAAAGGGTTGGGAAAAGGTTTATCAAGCAAATGGACCTAAGAAACAAGCCGATGTGGCCATACTAATTTCTAACAAAGTTGACTTCAAACTAAAATCAATCAGAAGAGATGGAAAGGGACACTTTATACTCATCAGAGGAAAAATCTATCAGAATGAAGTCTCAATCCTGAATATTTATGCCCCTAATACAAAAGCACCCACTTATATAAAAGAAACATTACTAGAACTCAAGACAGCCATCAAACCAAACACACTGATAGTGGGAGACTTCAACACTCCTCTTTCACCAATGGACAGGTCAATTCGACAGAAACCTAACAGAGAATTAAGAGACTTAATAGAGGTAATGAGCCAAATGGACTTAACAGACATCTATAGAATATTCCACCCAAACAGGAAAGAATATACCTTCTTCTCTGCGGCTCATGGAACCTTTTCGAAAATTGACCAAATACTCGGTAACAAAGCAAACTTCCACAGTTACAAAAACATATTAGTAACCACCTGCATCTTATCGGATCACCATGGATTAAAATTAGAATTCAACAACAATGCTACCCCCAGAAAGCCTACAAACTCATGGAAACTGAACAGTCAACTACTGAACCACAGCTGGGTCAAGGAAGAAATAAAGAAAGAAATTAAAGTCTTTCTTGAATTTAATAAAAATAAAGACACAACATACTCAAACTTATGGGACACTATGAAAGCAGTGCTAAGAGGAAAATTCATAGCACTAAGTGCCCACTTTAAAAAAAAAACAGAGAAAGCACACATTGGAGACTTAACAGCACACCTGAAAGCTTTAGAAAAGAAAGAAGCAGACTCACCTAGGAGGAGTAGAAGACTGGAAATTATCAAACTGAGGGCAGAAATCAACAAAATAGAAACACAGAAAACAATTCAAAGAATCAATGAAACAAAAAGCTGGTTCTTGGAGAAAATCAACAAGATTGACAAACCCCTAGCCAAACTAATCAAACAGGAGAGAGAGAACACACAAATTAATAAGATCAGAAATGAAAAAGGGGACATAACCACAGACACAGAGGAAATCCAAAGAATCATTAGATCTTACTACAACAGCCTGTATGCCACAAAATTGGAAAATGTAAAAGAAATGGACACTTTTTTAGATAAGTACCATATTCCAAAGTTAAACCAGGACCAGGTAAATGCTCTAAATAGTCCTGTTAGTCGCGAAGAATTGGAAACTGTTATCAGAAACCTCCCTACCAAAAAGAGCCCAGGAACTGATGGGTTCAATGCAGAATTCTACCAGAACTTCCAAGAAGACCTAATACCTATACTCCTTAAGGTATTTCATAATATAGAAACAGAACAGTCATTGACAAATTCCTTTTATGAAGCTACAATTACCCTGATACCTAAACCACACAAAGACTTAACCAAGAAAGAGAATTACAGGCCAATCTCACTCATGAACATCGATGCAAAAATTCTCAATAAAATACTGGCAAACAGAATCCAAGAACACATTAGAAAAATTATCCACTATGATCAAGTAGGCTTCATCCCAGAGATGCAGGGCTGGTTCAACATATGAAAATCTATCAATGTAATCCATCATATAAATAAACTGAAGGATAAAAACCATATGATCATCTCATTAGATGCAGAAAAAGCATTTGACATAATTCACCACTCCTTTATGATAAAGGTCTTGGAGAGATTAGGGATACAGGGGTCATTCCTAAATATAATAAAGGCTATTTACAGCAAGCCGACAGCTAACATCAAATTACATGGAGAGAAACTCAAGGCCATCCCACTAAATTCAGGAACGTGACAAGGCTGTCCACTCTCTCCTTATCTCTTCAATATAGTACTTGAAGTTCTAGCAATAGCAATAAGACAAAACAAGGGGATCAAGGGGATTCGATTTGGAAAGGAAGAAGTTAAACTTTCATTATTTGCAGATGATATGATAGTGTACATAAGCGACCCGAAAAACTCCACCAAAGAACTCCTACAGCTGATGAACTCCTTTAGTATCGTGGCAGGTTACAAGATCAACTCCAAAAAATCAGTTGCCCTCCTATATACAAAGGATAAGAAGCAGAGAAAGAAATCAGAGAAGCTTCACCTTTCACGATAGCCACAAATACCATAAAATATCTTGGGGTAACTCTAACCAAGGAAGTGAAAGACCTATTTGACAAGAACTTTAAGTCTTTGAAGAAAGAAATTGAAGAGGATACCAGAAAATGGAAGGATCTCCCTTGCTCTTGGATTGGGAGGATCAACATAGTAAAAATGGCAATACTACCAAAGGCAATGTATAGATTTAATGCAATCCCCTTAAAGATCCCATCAAAATCCTTCACAGATCTTGAGAGGACAATAATCAACTTTATATGGAAGAACAAGAAACCCAGGATAGCCAAAACAATCTTATACAATAAAGGAACTTCTGGAGGCATTACCATCCCTGACTTCAAACTCTATTACAGAGCTACAGTATTGAAAACAGCTTGGTATTGGCATAAAAATAGAGAAGTCGACCAATGGAATCGAATAGAAGACCCAGATCTTAACCCACAAACCTATGAACACCTGATTTTTGATAAAGGAGCTAAAAGCATACAATGGAAGAAAGAAAGCATCTTCAACAAATGGTGCTGGCATAACTGGATGTCAACCTGTAGAAGAATGAAAGTAGATCCGTGTCTATCACCATGCACAAAACTCAAGTCCAAATGGATTAAAGACCTCAATATCAATCTGAACACACTGAACCTGTTAGAGGAGAAAGTGGGAAGTACTCTACAACATTTGGGCACAGGAGACTGCTTCCTATGTATAGCCCCAGCAGCACAGACATTAAGGGCAACATTGAATAAATGGGACCTCCTGAAGCTGAGCAGCTTCTGTAAAGCAAAGGTCACTGTCACTAAGACAAAAAGGCAGCCTACTGACTGGGAAAAGATCTTCACCAACCCCACAACAGACAAAGATCTGATCTCCAAAATATTTAAGGAACACAAGAGACTAGACTCTAAAATGCTAATGAACCCAATTAAAAAATGGGGCACTGAACTGAACAGAGAATTCTCAACAGAAGATGTTCGAATGGCCAAAAGACCCTTAAGGTCATGTTCAACCTCCTTAGCAATCAGGGAAATGCAAATCAAAATAACGTTAAGATACCATCTTACACCTGTCAGAATGGCTAAAATCAAAAACACCAATGATAGCCTTTGCTGGAGAGGATGTGGAGTAAGGGGTACACTAATCCATTGCTGGTGGGAATGCAAACTTGTGCAACCGCTTTGGAAAGCAGTGTGGAGGTTTCTCAGGAAATTTGGGATCCACCTACCCCAGGACCCAGCAATCCCACTCTTGGGAATTTACCCAAGAGATGCCCAATCATATTACAAAAGCATCTGTTCAACTATGTTTATAGCAGCATTATTTGTAATAGCCAGAACCTGGAAACAACCTAGATGCCCTTCAGTGGAAGAATGGCTGAAGAAAGTGTGGAATATATACATGCTAGAATACTACTCAGTGGTAAAAAACAATGACATCTTGAATTTTGCATGCAAATGGAGGGAAATAGAAAACACCATCCTGAGTGAGGTAACCCAGGCCCAAAAAGATGAACATGGGATGTACTCACTCATAATTGGGTTCTAGCCATAAATAAAGGACATTGAGCCTATAATTTGTAAAAATCCTAGAGAAGCTATATAAGAAGGTGAACCCAAAGAAAAACATATAGTTATCCTCCTGGATACTGGAAGTAGACAAGATTGCAGGACAAAAAATGGGAACATAGAGGTGGGGTGGGATGGGGGAGGGGGAATGGGGCGAGAAAAGTGTGAAGTGGAGGATGGGAAGAGCTTGGGGGAATAGGATGGTTGGGATATAGGAAGGGTGGATATGGGAACAAGGAATTATATATCTTCCTTAAGGGAGCCATTCTAGGGTTGGCAGAGGCTTGACTCTAGAGGGGTTCTGGCATTGGTTGGAGAAAATGACAGAGCCCCACATAGGAGCACCGGACTGAGCTCCCAAGGTCCCGATGAGGAGCAAAAGGAGGGAGATCATGAACAAGGAAGTTAGGACCGTGAGGAATGCGTTTACCCATTGAGATGGTGGGACAGATCTAACGGGAGACCACCAAGTCCAGTTGGAATGGAACTGATGGAACAGGGGACCAAACCGGGCTCTCTGAATGTGGCTGACGGTGGAGGAGGACTGAGAAACCAAGGACAACGGCAATGAATGTGAACTCTACAGCATGGACGGGCTCACTGTGAGCCTTAACCTTCACCTGGCAATGGATGGAGATAGAGACAAAGCCCCACATTGGAGCACCGGACTGAGCTAGGAAAGTTCTGATGAGGAGCGGATGGAGAGAGATCATGAGAAAGAAAGTCAGAACCATGAGGGATGCGTTCACCCACTGAGACGGCAGGACAGAACTAATGGGAGACCACCAAGTCCACTTGGAATGGGACTGATGGAACATGCGACCAAATCGGACTATCTGAGGGTGGCTGATGGTGGAGGCTGACCGAGGAGCCAAGGACAATGGCGATGGGCTTGGTCTCTACGACATGGATGGGCTCTGTGTGAGCCTTGTCAGTTTGGTTGCTCACCTTCCTGGACCTAGGGGGAGTTGGGAGGACCTTGGACTCAACATAGTGTAGCAAACCCTGATTGCTGTTTGGCCTCAAGAGGGAGGGAGTGGGGGTGTGGGTGGAGGGGAGGGGAGGGAAGGGGGAGGAGGAGGGGAGGATATGGCAATTTTTAATAAAAAATAAATAAACTGGAAAAAAAATTTACATTCCTCCCCTCCTCCCATTCCCCTTCTGATGTGCGAGAGTCTTCTGTTTGTGCTGATTTCAATAAAGAAACTGCCTTGGCCCATTTGATTGGCCAGCCCTTAGGTGGGCGGAGTAGACACAACAGGAAGAAGGAAGTGAGGTAGATGGCTCAGTCAGATGCCACGCCTCTCCTAAGTGAGACCGCCATGCCTCTCCTCAGGGAGAGAGATGCAACGAAGCTCCAGCCCAAGATGTACATGTGCTAGAATCTTTCCCGGTAAGACACCACTTTGTGGTGCTACACAGATTATTAGATATGAGTTAGAGAAGATGTGAGAATTAGCTAATAAGAGGCTGAAATTAATGGGCCAGGCGGTGTTTAAAAGAATACAATTTGTGTGTTGTTATTTTGGGGCATAAGCTAGCCGGTGGCCAGGAGCTGGGCGGCAGGAAGCCTCCCGCAGCTCCCCACTACACCCTTCCACTCCCTCACTCACCCTCCTCCTTCCCCTTCCCTCCTTAAGAGGGAAGTCCAGTGGGAAGTCCAAGGCCCTCCCTCCCTCCATCCAGACTTAGGAAGATGTGAATCCAAATAGACTAGGGTCCCAAAAAGCCAGCATATGCAGTAGAAACAGGTCCCAGTGCTATTATTGATGGCTTCTCAGTCAAGCCCCATTGGCAGTCAAATTCAAAGAGTCTGGTTTGATCACATGCTCATTCAGTCCTGGTCCAGCTGGATTTGGTGAGCTCCCATTAGATCAGGCATGCTGTTTAAGTGGGTGGACCAACCCCTCACGGTCCTGACTACCTTGTTCATCTTCTCCCTTCTTCTACTCTTCAACTGGACCTTGGTAGCTCAGTCTGTTCCTCTGATGAGGGTCTCTGTCTCTATCTTCACCTGTCACTGGATGAAGATTCTACGGTGATATTAGAGATAATCATCAATGTGATAGTGGGGGAAGGCAAGTTTAGGCACCCTCTCCTCTGCTGCCCAAGGACCTAGCTGGGGACATCCCCGTGGACACCTGGGATCCCCTCTAGAGCCAAGTCTCTTGCCAACCCTAAAATGGCTCCCTTAATGTAGATATCTTCTTCCTTGTTCCTATATCCATCCTTCCTTCATCTCCACCCTCCTACTCCCCCAAGCTCTCCCCAATCATTCCCTTCTCCCTTCTTTCTCCACCTCTCCCCTTCCCCTATCCCAGCCCCCATTCCTACCCCCACCCCCATGCTTCCAACTTCTGCCTGGTAATGTTGTTTATTTCCAATTTCCAGGAGGATCTATATATGCCTTTCTTTGGATTTACCTTGTTATTTGGCTTCTCTAGGCTTGTGAACTATAGGTTCAATGTCCTTTGTCTATGGCTAGAGTCCACTAATGAGTGAATACATTCCATAGTGATTTTAAAGTCAGTCTGGGATGAGTGGGTGTTTCAAAGAGACCCCAAACCAACCAACTAAGCAAACAGAAGCTATATCAGAATCAAATCAGAGATCAGGTAGAAAAGAAGTTCAAAGAGGGATCAGAAAAAAGCAAAGACAGAGAAACAAAAGAAAAATAGTAAAAACTGATCACAATTTCAGGAGGGTTATCTTTTTTCTCTTGTCACCATTCATATTAATAACAGATTGCACATAAAAGCTCTATCATTATGGTGAAACTTTATGTTTTGTTGAAATTTACTGAACTATAGAAGGCTCAGATAAAATGTTAACCATGAATATGTTTATGAGTACTCAGTATCTCCATAGTGTAAATGTAAAATGACCAATAGGCATTTCATCCTATTCTCACAGAGAATTCGTTTGCCTGAGTGTAAGTAATTTTTTGAGTCCAAACAGATTACATAGTGCTGTCTGAAAAACATGATACTTTGCCAGAAAAGCAATAATCTAAGTGGAACATGCTGTGCTGGGGATAGAGAGAAGTGTACTTGATAGAGTGAACGGACTGCTGAATACAGGGCTCTGAGAAGTGAACATTCAGTGTTTCCACCCAAACTGTTATTTTGCACCAACTCCATGCATTTAATATTGGAAATGCAATAGAAATGATCTTAGACCAGAGCAAAAAGTGACAATTTTTTAGGGCAATTGAAACCCCCCGCCCTAAACTGGACGCACTTCATACAATGCTTTGAAAATGATCTTTATTAGGGACTGAAGTAGGGAAGGCCAGGCACAGCTGAGCTGCTGCTATTGTCAGTATAGTAAGTTCAAGCTGTTTATACTACCATATCTCATTGAATCTTGATTATCTCTGTAAAGGGTCATAGAAAAAAAACAAAAAAAAAACATTTTTAAACAGAGTTGAATCTGTATTTTTCTTCATGGAAACATCAGCAGGGAAACAAGAAAGATTCTCAGGACTAGCATTGATTTTCCTGATATTCAGTTTTTCAGTCTGAACACTCCAGGCAAAGATTGACTTGGCTTCATCTGATTTGCAAATACTGTCACTCACTGCTCTTTTGTCACCCATTTGTCAAATTTCAATTAACTGTGATGACAGTGGACTTGCCAGGAAAACCCATGAAGATTTTTTTCAACCAGAGGTCCTCACTCATTTCCTGCTTGTGGACTTGGCAAGTGGGGTCAAAACATCCATTACCAAGGCTGAATTTTAATTTAGAAGGTTATCAGGAGAGTCAGCTAAACAATTATAATTTCTGAATATATACCATAGCCCACATGCATACTGCACATACAATGAAGTCTTCTGGGTGTTTAAAAGGATGAATTTCCATTTAGACTACTACTATATAGATAAAAAAAATGCCTTCTCTCTCCAACTATATTTTACATCAAAATCCCAGGTAACAATAGGAATTACTTTCAGATCTTGGTGCTGTTGCTTAGGATCCCTGTTCCCTGGTAAACTAGAAGTAAAAGGCAAGGCACAGTAAGCATGTGACTTCCAAGAGGACCTTACCTTTTCCTTGTCTCCTCCACACTTATATCTGTTTCTCTGATGAGTAATATCCTTAAAAATTTATGTGGTATTACTTCAAGAGTAGATCTCTATGTATAACAGAATCTTAAAGATATCTTTATGTGTAAATAGATATTCATTTACATAATAGATGCTCAGTATCTATAAATCACAGAAACAAAACTCAGTAAACTTTACTCCTATGTGGTTGCCTGAGCTTGCCAGGATTTCAGAAACCCACAGTAAACTGTAAGAATAATATATGAAATGAAAAATTCCACAAATAAATATTTCATTCATTTATGTCACAAAGTGTTGCAATTGTTGATGGACTCTCACATGATCCTGCTTAATGTTGCCTGAGATGTGAATTATGTTTGTTCATTGGATCGACGCTGTATATACAATTCATCTGGCAGGTGTCTAGGTATTCAGGTTGATAATCAAAGTCTTTTATACATCCACATTTTATTTAACAATGATCCTAAAGCAAAGAAAACAAGCCTACAAATCACAACCCCAAAGAACTTAAAAAACAATGAGGACACTAAGAGAGACTTACATTGTAAGATCTAATCTACAATGGGACATAGAAAAAGACAAGATCTCCTGAGTAAATTGGCAGCATCGAGACCTTGGGTTGAAGGGGGAAGGGGAAAGGGAGGGAGGGGAGCAGAGAAAAATGTAGAGCTCAATAAAAATCAACAGAAAAAAAAGAATATTGATGCTGGTAACTTACAACTGGCAAAGAGGAGCCATAAAATGCTTCTTTTAAGTGAAAAGCCCAAATTTACCTAATAAGAAATGAAACATTTGAAAATGTGATTGATCAGATCTGTTTGTTTGTTTGCTTGTTCATTTAAGAGATGATGTCTCACTATATTGCACAGTGTAGACATAAATTCCTAGACTCAAGTGGTCCTGTCTCTTTCTTGAGTGTTTAGAATTATGAGCTGCATCTGAAGCTAGCAAGATCAATGGTCAGAATAAATCTTCTGACAATAAACTGAGAAGAAGGAAAGTGAAATTGTGGAGCTTTGCCATGGCACCCTACCATGTTAGGGTAATGGGCACATTCAGTGTTATGTTCTAGGTAAATATGAAAAAGGCATTAAAGCTTTGTGATAGATGTATTTATTTTATTTTTTAAAGAAAACAGTTTTTCATTTTACATACCAACCCCAGTTTCCACTCCCTGCCCTCCTTCTATTCCCTCCACCTACCCCTTGCCCCACATCCATCCTCTCCTAAGAGAGGGGAAGGCACATTACTCTGAGGAAGCACCAAGGTTTCCCCACCATATCCAGGCTGAGCAAGGTATCCATTGAAAGAAAATGGATTCCAAAAAGCCAATACAAGCAACAGGGACAAATCCTGGTGCCCCTGTTAGTGGCCTGGTAGTCTGCCCCAGTCATACAACTGTCACCACATTCAGAGGGTCTAGTTTGGCCCTATGTTGATTCCTTCCCTGTCTTCCGGAGTTGGTGAGCTCCCATTAATTCAAGTAAGTTGTTTCACTGGGTGTCCCCATCATGGTCTTGACCAATTCAATACTTGGTGTTCATGGGGACTCAGGTAACTAATGGTAGCAACAAAGTAATTGTCATTTTTCAGAGAACTACCAACCAGCAAACTTCCTGCCCACTCCAGTGTCAACCTCTTCTTCCTGTAGCTAGAAGTAGAGCTTCCAGCCCAACTTCCTCAGTAACTATCATGTTATTCTCCCTTTTCTATGAGATAAACATCAGTTAGGAGGTATTCCCCATGTCTGATGGGGAAGTTCAACCAATCACATCTGGTTTGGGTGTGGCCGCCTGGAGCCCAGGTAGAAAAACTGGGTGATGCAGGTGCTCTCTCTCTCTCTCTCTCTCTCTCTCTCTCTCTCTCTCTCTCTCTCTCTCTCTCTCTCTCTCTCTACGCTGTGCTCTCTGGAACATCTCGAACTCATGATCCTCCTGGCTCAACCGATCACATGTCTACCATCTCAAAAAAGTGTACTTTAGGCAGGAAGGGCTGTCGATTTTTTTCTTAAACTCACTGTCTACTCAAAAGCTGAGGTCTTGCAATCCCATGACTTCAGACCTGCTGATAGATTGCATATTTAAGAACAGAAGACAAACCTGCTATAAATTATTTCATACTATATTTGTTTAATTGTATTTAAGCATTTTGTCTAAATGAGACCTTTAAAAGGGAATGACTTTGAGAATGCTTTTAAAAATCAGAATGAGGAAGAGAAAGTGGCTAAGATACACTACCCCACCTTACTCACTTCCTGAACTCTCAGGATTGGGGTGCCAGCCACTAGAAATTCCTGTCACTTGTGTGGAAAGAGAAGAAGGTCCAGGAACAGAAGAAGGAGAGAAAAGGGAAAGAAAAATTAGTGGAATAGGTTATGCTAGTCAGAGAGTCACCTATGCTAGGGTAGTGCATCTCTACATGGCTCTGTTGGAATGGCAATCTGGCTTTATCCTAACCAGTAACCTGGTTTTCCTTCATAGGTAGAGAAGTGCTCATGAACTTTAAAACATCTCTTTTGTGCCTTGGGAATGTGTGTAGGCACAATGCACATAAATGTCTGATTTTCAGGATTCTATTGCTGGAGTTACATGATCTCTATGATCAAGTCTCAGCTTCTCTGAGTCAGTTTCCTCTTCTATTAGTGATAATGCTTGCCTGCTTTGTTTTTTTTTACAGAGTGGTTCTAAAAAAAATGGAGGCACTTGTGACCATGAAGACTGATGTTAACAGAAGGTATGGGCTCATTGGTAATTTTATTCTTACTTTATTTGGGGGAACAACTTGTATGTTGAATGTTTTCAAGTTTCTTTGGGATGTGGGCATAGGAAAACTCACATCTGGAGTTAGTCCTGGGTTTTGTAGCAAAAGAAAGTACATTTTTCTGGCTAAAAACTGTGCCTCACTACATATGTATGTTCATGTTTGTAAGCTCCATGCCAGCATTCTTTAAGAAAGACCCATTTGGTAGCTGTGTGCTTCACAGACTGAGCGGAGGCTCCTATCAACAGAGTTTCTGCTGCTGTCTGCCACTGCTCATCTTCTATAGAGTTTCCATGACCAGTAGTCTAATACAAAGGCCACTAGTAAACTTGTTCATGGCCCTCAGGTTAGTAGTTCTCTAGAAAATGACAATTACATTGTTGCTATCATTAGTTACATAAGTCTCTCTAAGGAAAAGACAGGGAGCATGGTATGTGTTGCCTGTAAGTATCACATTATTGGGTGTGGGGTTATTGGCCACAGCAGAACATTTAAACAAGGTTCCACTTAGGAACAACCAACAACAGACCAACACTCAACGTTCCTCTTTGCACTATCAGGCCTGGGCTTAGGCAAGCCCATTGTCTACCTCCCAGTATCACTCTCCTTCAGGAGCCCTTCAACCTCCATCCCCATGGGCACTTTACTGCACATCTTCGGACCTCTCTGCGTCCTCTTTGCACTTTTAAATAGATCTCATCTCCACTTGGAAAGTGTTGATGGAGGCTGTTCATTTGTTCCCGGCTGCCCAAACCCAAAATAACTGAACAAAAATTATATTAATTAAAACACGGGTTGGCTTATTAGCTCACACTTCTTATTTGCTAGCTCTTATATCTTAAATTAACCCATTTCTATTATTTAATATTTTACCACAAGGTTCATGGCCTACCGGCAAGGTTCTGAGTAACAGCTCACATCTTTCTGCTCTGGCGGTTACATGACTTCTTACCGACTCTGCCTATATTTTCCCAACATTCAGCTTAGTTCTGCCCCCCATCTCGCCTAGCTCTATTCTCTGTCCTATCACAAGCCAAAGCAGCTTCTTTATTCATTAACCAATAAAAGCAACACATATACAGAAGGGCTTCCCACACCAGGAAAGAATCCTGGACCATTTTCCTCTGTCAATCACTAGACAAATGTCCACATCTTTAGAGACAAATTTCTTCTAAAGCAAGTGCTCAGTGTATTTGGAAGTTGACTCCATTTTAGCAGTGGTCTCTCCCCTCACCTCGCCGAGACTTATCTATTGTCAAATCTCTGAATGTCACCCCAATGTGCCCTTTATGGTTAAACAGAAGAACAGAAGACTTTAATCAACCTTCTGGAACAACAAAGAACATATTTACATTTCTAATGTGCATTACACATGAGTGTCAATTTATATTTAAGGGGAAGAAGGTCCAAAGCAAGGAGTATGGATCACCTTCATACCCTTACATGTCACTTAGAAAACAAAAGAATAAAGAGTTAATAAGTTATAAAGTTGGTTTCTTGTGAAATAAGATTCCCATGATTTAAAATAAAATTTTGTAACTGGAAGACCTGTTACTTTTCTGTCTCCTGGCATATGGCATGCAACATACAAATCCTTCTTATTCTTTTCCTCAAAACTGGTAAGTAGCTTATTGACCTGAGCATGTCTATATTTCTGTATTTTTCTGCAGAGTACTAAGCATCAACATGCTTAGAACATGACCACATTTATTCAAGTCACATATCCTACATGTGCTATTATTATTATTATTATTATTATTATTACAGGATAAATATTGGAATGGCAATGAATAAGATGTAGATTTTGGTTAAGATAAGAATTTTTCTGAAGACCCTGTATTAGTGAAGAGTTACACCCAAGAGTCAGGTAGGAGTTACACTGATCATAAATCAATAACCTCATTTCAGGGCTCAAACACAGAGCTGGCGAATAAAGCTCAGCAAGGCCTTGGGCAGTATTGACAGAAGCAATGGAGGAGTTATAATAGCAGGCTGCAAGAATAATTTTGCTACTGAGAGCAAAAGAAAATTCTCCCTTTGCTTAGTATTTAATTTCAACAGCATATAGATTTTTTAAACACTCACAGATAGGCTATTTATTTTAAAATACCACCTATTGAAGGTCAGAAGGGGAAAGGGCTAAGAGATGTAACTCTTGGAGAAAGGAGTGGGTTTGTCTTTATTGTTGGTGGTGTATGCATGTGTATATGTGCGGTATGTGTGTGTTCGTGTATATGTATGTATGTGTATATGTATGTGTACATACAATGTTAGAGTGGGCAATCAAGTAATGGTACATGTGAGGAGGTGTAAGGACAACTTTGTGCAGTCATTTCCCTCTTTACATATGGATTCTGAAGATTGAACTCAAGATGTCAGGCTTATTCAGCAATCACTAAGACCTGCTGAGCTGTCGTACTGGCCTGCAGGTATTCATTAACTGATCCAACTGACTGGGCCTTGGAGTTCCTTAGCTACGCAATTGCATGGCTCATTTGTCACACAGTTTGCAAACATTTTAGGTGGAATTAGAGGCTAGTATTTCACTGATACCTTCAGATTTTCTAAGGATGTGGAAGATGTAACCTAGTTGAGCCTAGGTAGTAGAGTGATTAGGAGCACAACTCTGGAGTCAGTGCCCTGGAGTTCCACCTTACTCTACCAGGAAGTCATGCTGCCATCTTGGGTAATTTGTATTTCAGCACCTTAGTTTTCTCATCTGTAATACAGAAGAATAGCAATAGCACTCTTTCATGGTTGTGATGTTGATGAGTTCTTAATATGCCTGATGCCTTCTGTAGAGTATTGTATAGATTTCTGTTACTGTACCCCAATTCCTTTTGGTCCTTTAAGGACCTGGTATAGACCAACCTGGCTTCAAATTCACTGCTCCGTCATTGATGAACTGCATATTAGGACTCTATCTTTTGAATGCATGCATGCTGAGATTATAAATGTGAGCCATCAAATGTGGTTTACGCTGTTCTGGAAATGGAAACCAGAATTTCCTACTCATGGAAGGAAGGAAGGCAAGCGCAGTACCAAATGAGCTAGACCTCTAGTCCTGCATGGTTATTCTTAAAGTATCAATGTAATCTTGGTAACACTTATTTATCTTCTCATCTTTCACTGTCTTTTTTTCTCCAGAAAAAAATCACAAACAAGATAGTGATGATGAGGCCAACAAAAGTTACCTTTTAAACATGAACAAAATTTTTTTAAAAACCTATAGAGTAATTGAAATTGTGATTTAGTAATAGTAAAGCAGAAATATCTATATCAAATATGAGAATACCTAATCAAAAAGTGAATACAATCCTGAAAATGTTATTCTCTGGGTAAACTATTATGTCTTCAAATCTACATTTACAAATACATGTTTGCCATAAAATAATTCTTATTATACAACAAGATAACATTGAATTAAAATTAGTGGGAAACAAACAAGTAGGTAAAGAGAAAGTAAAGACTGGAAAAGTAAGAGACCTTTGTTATGAAATCATACCTTGAAACTGTAGAGGCTTACTCCAAGAGGCCTGCCAATTTTGACCACTGGATGTCTGATGAACATTAGCAGGACAATAACAGAGGAGATGCAATGTACCCACTCTATAAAGCACAGTGGTTGGTCAGTATTTCTGACTCCTCAGAAACTTGATTCCTCTCACATCACTTGGTTTCCGTATTCAAAAGACACTTGCTGTGTTCTCATCAACAGATTCATTTGGCCTCTGTTTATCAATCCGTTGGCCAACAGAATTGACCAAATTAGACACTACAAGGAACAGATATAGTCCCAAGTCTATCCCAAGAACATGCAGCTAAGAGTGTTAGTAAGCTGCCCAGTAATAAACCACTTTTAAAGTCCACACTCATAAGAAGAATGATGTGCATAGTGCTCAAAGAAGCACTCTAGATTAGTACAGCAAACTCTGGGGCACCACAAGGGCAGGGAGCAGAATGAGTTAAGCTCGTTGTGTTTTCTAATGTATCAAATTCCTTAATTTCTTAATGGTGGATTTTAAATACTTAATGGTCCTCTAATGTAGATTTCAAAAACCACAGACTACAGTATCAATGCATAGCCAAGTCAGAACTTTTAAGGTAATAGTAGAAACTTGGCACAAATAGCATATGGTTATATATAATTCTACCCCTGACCCTGAGTATGACTTAGATGATGGACTCACAAAGTAACTCAGTGTTGATCTTCCTCTTAAATTGTCTGAAATTGTTTTACATTTGAGAGAGAGACATGCAACCAAATTAGACTTTACCCTATATATTCACTGAATATTTAGTATTTTATGGAAATTTTAGTGAGTATAGGATTATTCAAAATGTAAACATCGATTATTTCTTTATGGACAAGAATTCACTGTTTAAGTGGAGAAACATACACAAAGAAATTATTACAGTAATATGATAAATGCCAATAGAAATGTATAATGAAAGACCATCACTTTATGGAAGTTTTCAGAAAAGGACATACTGCCTTGGATTTCTTCTTACAATTCCAGTTTTACTAGGCAGAGATGGTATAATAGGGTGACATTCATTCTGGCAGCAGAAGTGCTCTGAGAACCTTGTCCAGCCTGTCAACCTACTGATAAGTGCCACATGAAGGAGGACCTGAATGGGCTAGGTTGCACAGTATTAGAAATTCAATCATGCTTTTCAAAATGTTTGCTTAGCATTTGGCAGTAGTTTTTCACATACTTTTGATAGTGATTATGAGATCAGGACTGTAGGCCCAATATGGCTTGTTATGGTACAAATGTTGTAGATTAGAAGATAACACAAACCTAGAACTCACAGAGCAAAGGAGAGCATCATAGAAAGGATGAGGCTGAACCTGTACCTGAAATTTTGGTTGAGAATAGAATGGTTTGACAGGGGATGGCTCAAGAGTCTAACTTCAAACTCTTGTCAAGCATCTTTCATGAACCAGGTTCATGAACAAAGCACCAGGGTAGAGAGAAAAAGACTGTGTGGATCTGTAGGACATTAGCTAGAGCTAGGAAATAAGGGCAGAGGGAGATAGAACTAAGAAAAAATTACAGCTGGATTTAAGGTGTTTAGAAAGATTGGTGGACTTTAATGTTTGTATAAAACAAAAGAGTTGTCTAAGGTTTTTTGAGTGTGGGGCAGAACTGCTGAGAAAAGTTCAAGGGGACACTGATTCTTGATACTGTTAAAGAAGATCCAGCTGGCAAAGCAGATCCACTTATGGCCACCATCTCCAGATAGCCGTTCCATAATCACCAATCAATAGGAGAAGAAATGAGGTTGAAGGGCTATGTGATTTGGATAAGAATAAATGGAGAGATCTTGTCTCCTATCAGCCTTCTTTTCTGTATCATAACAGTTTGAGTGTGTCCCAGGTGAGTAGGTAAACAGTAAAAGAAGCAGGGCCTGCAGTAAATTTAGCATCATGACCTAATGCCCCTTATGGGAATGTGTAGTGATGGGATGCGGGCCACTTCCCCCCGCCCCTGCTCCAGGCCACCGGCTAGCTTATGCCCCAAAATAACATCACACAAATTGTATTCTTTTATATACTGCCTGGCCCATTATTTTTAGCCTCTTACTCTCATCTTGACTAACCCATATCTAATAATCATTGTAACACCACAAGTGGTGTCTTACTGGGGAAGATTCAGCATTTCTGACCTGGCAGCTGGCTTCATCACATCTGTCTCACTGAGGAGAGGCATGGCGGTCTGTGCCAGAGAGGAAAGGCGGGGCAATTGTCTGAGCCATCTACCTCACTTCCTTTTTCCTGTTCTATCTACTCCACCTATCTAAATCTTGCCCTATCAAAAAGCCAAGGCAGTTTGTTTATTAGCCAGTGAGAATCCTCCATCATTTCCCCTTTTTCTGTTAAAACAAAAAAAGGCTTTAACATTAACATAGTAAAATTACATATAACAAAAGAGTTATCAAGTAAGAATTACAGTTACAATATCTATATCTACTTTATCTTTTATCATAACTAAGGAAAAGTACAACTATCTATTCTTCAACTCCATCAAAGACTCCAGAAGGATATAATATTACCTAAGTAAATGAGAAGTAAGCAACTTACAAAACTCTAGAAATCACAGAGACATCTTGCTGCCTGGACCCAAAGTTCCTTTGTACCATTGGGGCATCCATCTTCAGCCTATAGGCCCATAGTTTCCAGCAGACATTTCCATAAAGCAGGAAATTTCAAAGGCAGTTCAGTCAGTATCTGCTGTGTCCTGTAGAATGTCTCGCAGACTCTTTCATGAATCAGGAACCCCAAAGAATGATCTCACATTTAGGCAAGTTCAACAGTCCTCTCTCTGAGGGTTCTCTGTGTCCAGTTTATGCAATAGTCCAGGCAAGAGCAGTTTCTTGCCCAAATGGCTATCAAACTCCATAAGGATCCTCTTCGATGCCCATCATCTTCTTAAAGTAGATTGGTGCTGCCAGGAGCAGATGTGTCTCATTATCATGAAAATTCCTAAGTTATTAAAATATTAAATGCCATATTTTGCAGTCTTTGAAAGATATAAAGAATGTCTATCTAACTGAAATATATATCTCTATATATAGAAAATCTAACATGACTACAAGCTTAACTATTATTGATGCCTATCCATCAACAACCCATATTTCCTAATTATTCATTACATTTTAAATGAACTACACAATCACAATACCTTAATCAGTATCAGAAATACATATACATATAACAAAATTGACCTTAAATCTCTATCAATAAAGCAAAATCTATACCAATGCAAATTATTCATATCTATATCATATCCCCCTTTAAATGTAAAAGAACATTCATAAGCAATAGTTGGGAATATGGGTGCAGTTTTTTTCTCTCCAAACTGCTTCCTGCTGAATGGGGACGCTGTTAATCAGATCTTTCATGGTGTAACCTGTATGCCAGGTTCATATCAGTCATCAGTTGGGTGAAGTAATTTTCTGAAGTTGTTCACAGCAACCTTTCAGGAGGCTGTAGTCTATCATACCATATTGGGATAGAAGCAATCCACAGGTTTTCATTTTCTGTAAAGACAAAAGAAGAATCTCTTTTCCAAAGTATCATATCCTTAGATCCAAATTCTGAAGTCAAGGTATTTTCAAAATATCTTTCTTGGATTAGTTCAGCAGCATTTATAAACAAATATCTTTTAGCAGCTGTTGCTTCTTGCTCAGCATTCAAACAATTCAAAGAGAGCATAATAGCATGCTATATACTATAGTATGAAGATTTTCTGTGTATTTTCCATCTTTATATGGCTTTACTTTAACCTCTATTTCTTTTATTTTTACTTTTATTTTTTGAGACAGGTTCTCTGTATATCTTTGTCCTGGAATAACTCTGTAGACCAGGCTGTCCTTGAACTCAGAGATCCTCTGTCTCTGCTTCCCAAGTGCTGGGATTAAAGGTGTATGCTACCACCCCTTGAACTCACAGAGATCTGTCTGTCTCTGCCTCCCAGGCATTGGGATTAAAGGTGTGTGCTACCACACCTTGAAGTCACAGAGGTCAATCTACCTCTGCCCCTGGAAGTCTCAGAGGTCAATTTACCTTGCCTCCCAAGTGTTGGGTTTAAAGGTGTGTACCACCACACCCTAGCTACTTCCTTTTTTTTCTTTTTTACTTTTAAGAACTTTAACCTTTAGCCTGCATATATTTTTAACACACTGTAAACCATTTAGACGTTTTCTTCGACTTTGAACCTTTTTTTACTGTATATCTCTCTTTTTGTTACCACATGAATCTTTAATTTACCAAACAATATTGGTAGGACTAAAGCCATGATGTTGACACCTAGATCCAGCCCAAGCCTTAGCTTTCCAGCCTCATGGTGGAGGTACCTGCAGGAGCCAAGTTTATCACCACAACTCTATGGTGTTTCAAGGTCCCTGCCGGCAAGCAAGCTGCAGCATTCTGCTCACAGACCACACTCTGTCGGACTGCCTGCCTGAGGAATGTAAGAGGAAAAGTATGAAACTTGATGTCTCCCATGTGACAGCCATAGGATCAGAATCTTAGGCTCATAATATGACTCAACAGTACATCACCAAGGCCCATGCTCTTGCCTAACAGATAAGGACATTGGGACCTCAGAAGGAAAGTGGCTCATACAACTTACCAACCCCCTGACAAAAAAAGACCTGAGTTAAAGCCCTGTTCGTTTTTTGCATCAAGCTCTAGTTCTCCTCCAGATACCATTTTTCTTGATGAAGTTGGTTCTTTCCAGCTAGTTTTCCTGCAGATGCCATGGTTCATCTGTTTAAAGAGACCCTTTGAATGGGCTTCTGATGGCAATGTATCATTTTCTGTTTCATTCCCAGATTCTGTGAGAGAGAGAGACAAAGAGAGAGAGAGAGAGAGAGAGAGAGAGAGAGAGAGAGAGAGAGAGAGAGAGAGAGAGAGAGAGAGAGAGAGAGAGAGAGAGAGTCTGAGTCCTGGGCAGAGAAGCTTAGGAAAGCACTCAGATTTTGCCAGACAATTTTTTGCATCTCCACCCTAAAGATAGCCATGGTCCCTTTTAAACTTTTCCTAGCTTCCTCAGCAAGAGAAAAATTACTTGGCTGTTTGTGGTGGTTAGGAAAGAGTAAGAATGAGAATAGAAAATGGCATGCTTGACTCACAGACACAGACCAGTTGGAAAGTGAAAAGGCCACACATCCTTCCCCTCATATAAGCACACAAAGGATTTTCCTTGGAATCTGATCTTGCATGTCTGGGCATGAGTAGTAGGAAGGACAATCCTCAGTAATCTCCCATCTCTAGCCATCCTTAACTCTGGAAACCAGGGGAAACTAAGTGTGAAATACCCTGTCAGAGGCTTCCATGTTTGATCAGTCAGCCCCAAATGATGGTGTTGGTTTTTGGAACGTTGCAATACCTCTAGAATGTGGAACCTTGCCAATAAGGGGGTCGTCACATGAAGCCTGAGAGTTTATGCCTAACCTACTCACTTCCTGTCTCTCTTTGTTGCTAGACTAAAGAAACGTCCTGCTGCCACATCCTGTAAGTCAAAATAACCCCTTCCTTGTTTTGTGTCAGGTTATTTTGTTTTGTTTTGTTTTTTGAGACATGTTTCTCTGCAGCTTTGGGACCTTTCCTGTCTTGGAACTAGCTCTTGTAGACCAGGCTGTCCTCAGATACTTGGAGATCCACCTGCCTTTGCCTCTGGAGTGCTGGGACTAGAGGCACGCACCACCACCACCTGGCCCTCTTGTCAGATTCTTGCTTATAGCAATGAGATAAGTTAACGTTTATAGTCAGGAAAGATGAAGACTAGTGGATATCTGAGACTGGTGGAGATGCTGTCAAATGACTCAGCTGACGTGAACAGAGACGTGTTTAAATACTTGGAAATGACATTAAGAAGTTGCTAGGAGCAGACATGTAGGTCTCATAACTTCAAAAACCAAACCCAATCTTCTATTAATGAAATCATGTTGGTGTAACTTCTCCAGTGCCCACCTGACCGAGCACAGATCACATGAAACATTAAAAGATATCTCAGCAGGCCTTTAAATGAATAATACTAGATCACAAAAATGATTCACTACTGTAAGTAAAAAATACATAGTTTTTAAAAATGAAATTACTTTATCCTATCATTGATTATTCTTTAAATAATTTTTGTACCACGTGAAATTCCAGAATGTGCACTTTTGGACATTTGACTATTTACATGCTCTTGTACATTTGTTACCAATATACATAATGAAGCATTCTTTCTAGTTAAAAATGTAGGTGTATGTTAATTATAAACAGTGGCTATTCCAATAATTCATTAATATGCAATGTATCTGCAATACACAGCAACACAGCAACTTTTTATTCACTTCGCGGAGTTGAAATTTATCTACATGGTTTATATTTTATATTTGAGGGAAACTAAGTAGCAGAAACATTACAACATAGACAATAATATTAACATATTCAATGTGCAGCTCAGTTCTTACTGCTTTACACATGTAATTAGGTTGTTACCATGGAAATGATCTAATTATGGGGTTCTCCTTGGCCTGGGTAATCACATTTGCTGTGCTTTGGCAGTGATGTTTTCCTTATTTTGCTGAATGGCACCACTTGACAAGATGTTCTCTCCAAAGATGAATAATAATTTTTCCTGGGAGAGAAAAATAAATTTGTTAATGAAACACACTGTTGAAGGTGACTTGAAAAGAGGTTACAGACACATAAAGATCCTGCCAATAATAAAGTAACAATTACCCAGGAGAAAAGAATCTATTTTTATCGCACATGTGCGTATATGTGTGTGTGTGTGTGTGTTCTGTACTGTTGTTAATGCCGAGTGTATTTGTGTGTGTATGTATGTTCTGTACTGTTGTTAATGCTGAGTGTGTATGTGTGTTCTGTACTGTTCTTAATGCTGAGTGTATGTGTGTTTGTTCTGTACTGTTGTTAATGCTGAGTGTGTGTGTATGTGTGTTCTGTACTGTAATGCTGATTGTATGTGTGTGTATAAGGTTTTCTGCACTGTTGTTAATGCTGAGTGTATGTGTGTGTTCTTTTTTTGTTAATGCTGAAAAACATAGGAGGTTCTTATTTTGAAAACTGCATCATTTAAACATATTATTTCCTTTAGGGGTGTATTTATACTTAAATATATAAATATGTTTAGCAGACTGAATGAAGTGGAAGTGATGGAGAGAGAAAGACAGAGAAAGAGAGGGAGAGAGAGAGAGAGAGCTCCAGAAGCATTATAGAAAGACAATTGAAACCCATATTCAGTGAAAATATTAGATTGCAAAAGGCCATTCGTGAAGAGATATTTGATTATGGATGCCATTGCAGTCATAATGCCTTAAAAATCAATTAAGATTTACTTCATCCGATATCAAAATGAAGTCCTTGCTGTGTTTGAATCAGACAGGTCATGTAAATACTCATGAGGAGACTTTATGTCACTGGATCCCTTCAGAAAATACCAGAAGATAGGAAGAAGTTCAGCCCTTATGCATGTATGAGATTCCAGCTTCCTGTAATACAACTTCACAGGAAGTCCTTGCAGTAGAAACTGTGTAGACTCATCCATGGGTTATCTAGATGTATGGGGTTCAAAGTCCACAATGTCCTCTGTCCAGATACTTGGTACCCAGGCAATGATCATCAAGTACTCTGTCCTTTAAGAAATATGGAGATGGATTCAAACACAAAAGCAGAACTCACCCAGAAGTACCAAGAATGCTGGAGTTCTTTCCTAAACATTATTTTTGTAGCTAATAGAGTGGGTGGTATCATTTTTTGGTAACCTAATTGAATAAAGTACACATGCTTAAAAAATAATTATAAGGATAACTATAACTGGTTTTCTATTTATACCAAGATAGCCCTTATTAAATATTATATGGCTTGGCTTTTCTAGTTATAAAATATTGTTTTCCCCAGGTAAAAATGGTATTGTATTCATTTACTACTCCTCATGTACCAGATGCTGTGCCTGGGTCTGTGAATAAAGTGCTAAATCAGAGAGGTGTGTTAGCCTCAATTTCCTTATTACTGGGTATAGAAAACCAAGAGCAAAACACCAGTCCAAGTTCATGTCCAGGAAAATGTAAGCCTACATGGTTCGTTTTAGCAGAGTCAACAGCATGGGATGTGAGACATGGACCAGACATCACAGGTTAACTAGACAAGACGAGAACCCTCTTGGTATGGAGGGTAGGATGACTGATGAAACTAGAGCACATTCAGGGATCACAATGCCACAATGTTGGTAATCACTCTGACATGCTTGGTCCCTGAGCATACTTGGCTTCCATTAGAAGGTTTCAACCATGAGAACAGCCTTCATGGCCTGGATTGTGGTATCGGATGCTGCTGTCACCTTTTGAATTCAGTTTTGAAGCAATTGATTTTGTAAAAATGAGTCTGATCTTTTCATTGTGAAATATCAAGGCTGCCCACAGGGACTTTCCTCTTGTGGTCTTAAGTGAGCCACTTCTTCTTTCTCATAAACCTGAACTTCTCCACGACAAGGTATATTTGTATTTAGTTTGTTTACAGATGAGTTTATAGTATGAACACACTTGTGTCCAGGAGCAAATTGTTTTTGAATGTAGACCTCTATTCTACTCATCAGATGTTGGCCCAAAACTATTGAAAACACCTTTATTCATAGCATGAGGTGCTGCTTTGAGATGCCAGGGAGGGGCATTGAGGTAGGAGAGACAGTTGTCTGTTGCAGAATAGTGTGTTGGTTGGCAGAATGTGTTGTGTGTGAGAGTGAATGATGGTTGGAAAGCAAGCCAGAAAGCATAAAGAATATGGAACCAATGGCTTTCCTATCCTCACTTCTTTTCTGATTATATTGAGGGCAGTTTTTATTGAGTAGCTTATGGAGTGCTGCTGTGTTTTACGTACTTGAAGGCCACAATCAAATCAAAACAATGAAAGAATAACCTGTTCAAATAAGAAATATGCACTATTTCTGGAAGGTGAAAGGTCAGAGAAGGCCTGGGGAAGAGCTTATCAAAGAAGGCTTTTATCGAAAAACAATGCGAGCCTGTATTTGGATCATGAGACCCATATGAAAAGACAAGCACAGTGACATGCATGACAGAAGTCAGGAAAAGGTGGCTGTCTGGAGCTTACTGCCCATCCAGCCTTCTGGTAAAGCTCCGCTCCACTGAGAAGTCTCACATAGAAGGTAGGTGTCTGAGGAATGACATCTAAGACACTCCTCTAATCCTCACAGGCACACACACATACACACGCACCTACACCCCTCATATAAGCACCTCACGAAACTGCTTAAAAAGATAAAGATTAGTATTCTGCTAGTAGACCATGGAGCAGTCTTAAAAATTAAGTAGAGAAACTACCCCAAATTCATTTTCCCATAGAAAATTTTATTTTCTATTAATAATACCAGATTAAAAAATTAGCATCAACCAGACTAATGTAAAGAGTCTTGTATTTTAATGTTAGTGTGTAGGTAATCTTGTATACCAAGGAAAAGCTACCATACAGTTGTTTACTGAGTGCTACAATGAATTTCATGTAATCATATTAAAAAATTGTGAATCAAAAAGTCAATCTAAGCCGGGCGGTGGTGGCGCACGCCTTTAATCCCAGCACTCGGGAGGCAGAGGCAGGCGGATCTCTGTGAGTTCAAGACCAGCCTGGTCTACAAGAGCTAGGTCCAGGACAGGCTCTAGAAACTACAGGGAAACCCTGTCTCGAAAAATCAAAAATAAAAAAAATTCAATCTAGTTACAGGCTAATGGTGGTATTTGGTGATAAGCATGCTAATGTGCTATACTTAGGTTAACTCATGGAGAGAGCAGGTATCCTTAATCTTGAGAATTGTGGCAACAGATACTTATGGGACTGAGATCTTTATCACCAATATTCATAACAGTTCAAGTCTGATTCTTGTCTAATAGGTGATATGAAAGTTCCAAGAGGAAATAACATGAAGCTAGCATTTAGAAGAATCCCTCTATGACTGGTTGTGTTGTTGTTTTCTGTAAAAATGAAGGTAGTGTGTTCTAACTGGTCATTTAGTCACATATTATTTCATTAAGTATTTCTGACAACAGCCTCCCTTTCAGCTGTTATTCTGGGTTTGGGGTTGCAGGGGCACAGAGTGTCAATGGCTTGGCTGTCATGAACCGTTGCTTCTTGGGGATCATTGACCTGAACAATGCTGTGTACTTTGGAGTCATACAAAAACAGTTCTACAGCTGAGTGGTGGTGGCGCATGCCTTTAATCCCAGCACTCAGGAGGCAGAGACAGAGGCAGGCAGATCTCTGTAGGTTTGAGGTCAGCCTGGTCTACAAGAGCTAGTTCCAGGATAGCTAGGACCATCACACAGAGAAATGCTGTCTTGAAAAAACAAACAAACAAACAAACAAGCCAAAACAGTTCAACATATCCTCAATTCAAAGCAGGTCTTTGATATTTGGGGTTGGAAAATAGTGGGAGAGTGCTTGACTAGCATAATTTAAGAGCCCAGATACAATCTCTGGCACTGACAATCAATCAATCAATCAATCAATCAATCAATCAAACAAACAAACAAACAAACACACTTCTGAGGTTTGAACTTGGAATATGAAAGATATGTAAGGGGAGAAACTAGAATTGTAATTGTCTTAGCTTAGTGATTATTATTATGCTAATGCAAATTTATTACTTTTGATGCTTGTATATGAAAAGCAAGATGAGGAAATGTTGGTTGAAGGGCCTAAGAGAAAGTTCTTTATTCCTGCAACTCTTCTATATGTCTGCAATTATCAAAAATAAATAAATAAATAATGAAGCTTAAAAAGGGCTTGAATGTGCTCTGCTCTACAGTTCCTCCAGCTCCAATGCTGGCTTGACCCTTTTTTCTATGGATTTCTAGTAAATGCTAGAAGTCAGAATGGCATGGGACAGGGTCAGAATGACACTGGAAACCACTCACCACCATTATAGTCCAACCCTGTAGGTGTCAAAGGCCAACTTCCTGAACAATGAATTGCATAATTGTCAGCTCTGGGGATTGCTGTCATCATCCTGTCAACACTGTGAATTTAAGACAAAGAAGTGGGAACCATATAGAGATGGTTCTTAACACTTTTACACATTTAATTGTGGGTATTCATATTGATCCTTATTTGTGTGTGAGCAACAGTGTTTGGTATACATGTATGTGTGCATGTATGATTACATGTGAATGCACATGTGTGTGTAGGCAATGGTTGGTGTCAGGTATTTTCTTCATGAGCTTTCCAATTTAATTTATAATATAAGTTCTTTTGATCCCAGACCTGACTGTTTCTGCTAGTCTAATCTTCCAGCTTATTCCACAGTCCTTGTCTTTGCCTCACAAATACCAGGATTACTGCTGGTACACTTTGGAGATCTGGCTTTTATGTGAGTGTTGGAGATCCGAACTCTGGACCTCAAATGTGCATAACAAGTGTTTTTTCAACTATGAATATGTCTCCCTGAAGACTATTTGGTCCAGTTCTTTCATTTCACATATAAGGAAACTGGGCATGAGCAATGAAGGAATTTATCTGGAACTCTGTTGGCAATGAACATGGAAAGCAAGATTAGAAGCCTGCCTCTTGACCTGTAAGAAGATGGTGTCTCTATTCCAAGCAGCTTTGTAGACACTTCTAATTTTCTGGATTTGAATGAATGAATTAATGAATGAATGAGGTTCTAAATCCTACAAATAATTAATTCATTCCATTATAAGGAGAACTTCATCACTTATAATACACAATATAGATACTACTGGGAAGTCTAACATAGGAAATAACCCTGTGGGTAGTAGTATGCATTACTACCAAGAAATATTGGCTGAACAAAGTTATTTACTAAAGATTGACCAAAACATTCCTCTCTTCTGTTTACTGAATTTTATAAGCACCTACATGTCTGGAGTGACACCAAAATGAAAAATGTCAAAATAGCACTATAATGTACTATCTTGTCGTCTCTTGGAGTTAAATATAGTTCAAGAGTCTAGGTGATTTGTGTGTGTATGTGCATGTGTACACTTACGTATGTGTAAATGTGTGTGTGTGCGCAGGTAGAAGCCAGAAAGTGGTGTTGGAGATCCTGGGGTACCTTCTACCTTTTGTTTGAACAGAGCTTCTCATTTTTCTGGAGTTTCCTCAAATAGGTTAAACCAAGTAGCCACTAGTCTTCCAGAGATCTGCCTATCTAATTCTCCCATCTTTGCTAGAATTGCTAAAGGGGCGTGGTCAATAGGCAGTTAGAATTAATCAGACTAGCTTTAATATAAAATATTTAGCTTTAATAAGGGAAAGAAGGGGAACTTACAAAAGCCAGGATTCCAGCAATTCAGGAGTGCAGGCAAACAAAGAGGAGGAAACAAATGCACATGGGTGTTACGTATGTTTCTTTTTGCCCAAGGGGAACACGCCCAAAACTGAATGTGATTGGCTGAGGTTCCCCCATCAGATTACAAATGTGTACCACTGTGCCCAACTTTTTTTATGGGTTCTGTGAGTCTGAACCAAGGTCCTCATACTTGTGAGGCAAGCACTTTACCAAGTGAGTTATCACCTCAGACCGAAGTGAATTTTATTTTGGAAATGGTACAGTAGATGAGGCCCACTTATCTGCTGGGTTCACAGACAAATTTTTTGTAGGTCTTAGGGAGGTTTGCTTAACACCACAAAGACTATGTCAAAACAAATGGCTGTTTGTTAGAGCAGACACACAACAGATTCCACTGTAGCATCTTATCACATTTTGTTGACTGTCTTAAAGAAAATACACAGATCAGTAGATTGAGATAGTTACAATTATTGAAAACATTAAATATATTTCTTTATTGGTTCATATTTCATCCATGATATCCTGTCTGTGGTTTGCCCATACTCTCTTTGGAATGTGCTTCACCAACTCCAATGACTGGCACCTTTTGCAGTGTGGCTTAGTCCTGAAATGTTCAGCCCTGAACTCCCCCTTTCCAGTTTGCTATAATACCCTTTGCATCTGCTGTAAGAAGAGACTGGCCTCAGGGCTCAGGACTCTGAAACCTGTCCTCCTCAGCAGTTGCAAATCTGAGAGATTTTTACCACCATTATACAGTCCTTGCCTTAGATCAATAAAAGAATAAATCAATAGGTGAATGTAAGACTTGCCCAGATATTCCTTCAGTGTATCTTTCTCTGTCTTCTCTCTTTATTAAGTGTCACTCAGCCTCCAGCCTCTTCCTGCTTTCATTTTCCTCATCTAGCCTATCTCACAATCCCTTTCCTTCTCTCAGTCTCTCATGCTGTCTATCAGATGTCATCATAGATCTTTACTCTATCTGGAACTAGGGTAGAGACAGGTCCATTGCTAAATGGGCTGTCTGTTATGTGAGTGTGTGCTTCTGCCTGTCCCTTTCTGTGGCGTCATTATGCAGACCTTGCAAATGCAGTCCTTTCCAGATTATGCCTGCCTCTGTGTGACCCCACTGCAAACCTCTGCACCAGTCTATAAGGTCACATACTGATGAGAAATAATTGTCAGGCAGCATGAAGATATTTAATGATGGTTTAAAAGAGCCTGGGAATAAAGTCCTTTGAGCAATTTGTTACATATTTAACTTAGGGAAGATTGTTACAGTATCAGGAAAGGAAATGAGGAGACATACAGCTCCCCATAAAAATGCAGAGGAAACACCCATACAGTCCTCTGCTATGTTGAAATACTGTCACTCTGTGAATAAAGGTTAAGGTTGAGTGCTCTGTCAGGGTGGCATAAGGGAGGGATGAGAGTGTCAGACTGTGGATTTTATCTTTTCTCATGCTCCAAAGAAATGAAAATACCACAAATTCCAGGAGAGCAGAAATTTTGACCTTCCTAAAAGAGGATTCCTGTGAAGGGTGAACTAGATGGGCCTTGAAATGAACCTGAATTTTCAGTCATATGAAACCTGTTTTCCATAGCTTGAAAGCATAACAGAAACCAAGGTCCCAGTCCTATGCCCCCTGCCCCCTGTGTGTGTTTGTGTGTGTGTGTGTGTGTGTGTATGTGCATATGTGTGTGTGTGTGTGTGTATACATACAAAAATCAGTGCAATGTCTGTCTTTTCTATCAGGGAATCTTAGCATCATTGTACAGGTGAGTCATCCTGGAGTGTTCAGGAAGTTAGGTCAGTTTTTGGATCCAGGAGCACCATTAATGGTGTGAACTAAGCATACCCATGTGACTTCAGGAAAGATCTGACACTTCCTATCCTTTAGTCACTGGTGCTGCTAAACTAGGGATCAATAAATACCCCATTATTGCCTTATTTGTGGTCAAGTATAAACATTGTCTATCATTAATACTGCTTTTAGTTGTCCTCATTATCAAGGGATTAATTCCAGATGTTCGTTTGCTCTGTTTTGTTTTTTAAGATGTCTCTCTATATAGCCCAAGGTGACACAGAACTCACTATGTAGACCTGGCTGGCCTTGAACTCACAGAGATCTGCCTGCCTCTGACTCTTCAGTGTTGGGATTAAAGGTATGGGTCACTACACCCAGACTCAGTTACAGCTCTTGATCCAGGTCATGTCAAGCAATAAAAGGAGCCCCATGTAACAGAATATTTATCAGTGATTTTCATATTTTACAGTATAATGGGGACATGACAGAAAGACCTCTACTAATTATATTTTTGTAGCATTCTAGTTCCAAAAGCCAATCTGAACCTTTTTTCAGACATTATAGTGACCTAGAGGAAGTACAGGGTGTCACTAAGGTGAGCATTGCTTTTGTGATGGTTATTACCAATTGAGAACTTAATGAGATCAAGAGTCATCTGGGAGGCAAACCTAAGGTGTACCCCCAGGGGATTATCTTGATTAGGTCAATTAGGAAACACATCCCCCTCTTTTGTAGTCCTAGCCTCACAGCTGGGATCCTGGGAAGTGTAAACTAAAGGAAGCAAGCTAAGAACAAAGATGCATCACATTTTGATTTCTGATTGCACATGCAATGTGACCAGATGGCCCAAGCTCCTGCTACTATGACTTCCCCAAATAATGGACTGTAACTTCAAACTGTGAGTCAAATACATCTAAGTTGCTTTTGCCAAAGCAACAGAAAAGTAACTAAGAAAGAATGCTGTCTCAGTATCCATAGCTATTTTAAATGAGTAAATTGGGGCTGGAGAGATGGTTTGGTAAGGAAGCTCACTTATTGTTCTTGCAGAGGATGGCAGTTTGGTCACTGGCTCCCATCTAGGGTGGCTCACAACTACCTATAACTCAATGGGAGCCAATGACTTTTTCCTGCCTTCTCAGGCATTTCATTCACATGCAGAAACATACACTTGGACACACATGTATACATGACCAAAAGTAAAATCTTAAATGAATAAGTTCTGAAGAGTGGTTAGACCATTATATACTACAGAAAAGCACATTTCATACTCTTTGTTTTGTACAAGAGCTTAAATCCACCCCACAGTATCCATGTTGTGCTGAAACTTTGACTTTGGGCAAAGCACTTCACTGCTTTGAACAGTGAGTAAGATTTAGCTATGAGGTTTCAAAGATGTTTAGCTTCTGAATTTGAAATTCTGACTTTTTTTTCCATGTTTGATAGCTTTATATTTTTTATATTATTAAAAATTTCCGCCTCCTCCCCGCCTCCCATTTACCTCCCCCTCCCCCCTCCACTCCCCCTCTCTCTCTTGTCCAAAGAGCAGTAAGAGTTCCCTGCCCTGAGGGAAGTCCAAGTTCCTTCCCCCCCCCACCACCACCCATCCAGGCCTAGGAAGGTGAGCATCCAATCAGGCAAAACCCCTCCAAAGCCAGAAGGTGTAGTTGGAGCCAAATCCAGTGCCATTGACCTTGGTTTCTCAGCAGCCCTCATTGTCCCTCATGTTCAGGAAGTCCGGTTTTCAGTCCCAATCCAGCTGGCCTTGGTGAGCTCCGATTAGATCAGCCCCACCATCTCGGTGGGTGGGTGCACCCCTAGCAGTCCTGACTTCCCTCCTTCTGCTTCTCATTTGGATCTTGGGTGCTCCATCTGGTGCACCAATGTGTGTCTCTGTCTCTGTTTCCATCCATCACCAGATGAAGGTTCTATGGTGATATGCAAGATGTTCATCAGTATGACTATAGGATCTGGCATTTTCCGGCTCCCTCTCCTCAGCTGCCCAAGGTACTAACTGGGGGCATTTCCCTGGATACCTGAGAACCCCTCTAGAGTCAAGTCTCTTGCCAACCCTAAAATGGCTCCCTTAATTAAGATATATACTTCCCTGCTGCCGTATCCACCCTTCCTGTATCCCAACCATCCCATGCACCCGCGCTCTCCCCATCCTCCCCTTTGCTATGCCCACAGCTGTCAAGCCTGTGTAGCAGATAAATGCCTCTAAGGTGGAACAACTGCAGAAGGGTTGAGGTCTGCTCTCCCAGGAGCTGAGCCCCAGGTGGTTCCCTGGCAATCAGCCACAGTCATGATTCCGGATCAGCAAACTCGCCTTCGCTGGCCCTGATGCCTATTGAGCTTTCTGTTCTTTGTTTCTGTATTCTGTATAGTTCTTTTATCTTGCCAGAAGATCAAGATGTTCTAGGACATTACCAATAATAACCAAACTACTGAGGACATATTGGATTCTGGCTCGCTCTCTGGGGAAAACTTATGGAGTTTTAGAGCAGAAAGAGCTCATGATAGGAAAAGATGAGTAAATGAGGAAGGAAAACGTATGGAGTGACATGAGTTACCATCTATGGAGAGGCTAACTAGAATAAGAAACCCCTGGTGCATTTCAGATAGGAAAGAAAGGCAGGCTATTCTTGACAATATGAAACCAGCCATTTATTATTGAAGCAAGCCTTGGGAGTGAAATCCTAAAGAATGGTGTTTGGGTCACCATGGGAACAAATATGATTTAGGGCCATGAGAAAGCAGTTGGTTAATGGTGTGAGACAAATTTCAAAGAAGAGTTCTGCCCACCTGGTCCTAACCACAGAACATACTGAAAACAATCAACTGCCTGTAATCATTTTTCTCACGTAAAGCTTTTTGTTTATTGCCTGCAATCATTTTTCTCAGAGAGGCGGTCCGTGGCACCCCTTCACACTTTTCTCTCCCCATCTCCCATTACCCCAATCCCACCCCAGCCACAAGTTCCCAATTTTTGCCTGGTAATCTTGACTACTTCCATTATCCAGGAGGATGACTATCTATTTTGCTTTGGCTTTGGATTCACCTTCTTATTTATCTTCTCTAGGATCACGAATTATAGGCTCGATGTTCTTTATTTATGGCTAGAAACCAATTATGAGTGAGTACATCCCATTTTTATCTTTTTAGGTGTGGGTTACCTCATTCAGAATAGTGTTTTCTATTTCCATCCATTGGCATGAAAAATTCAAGATGTCATTGTTTTTTATCGCTGAGTAGTACTCTAGTATGTATATGTTCCACAGTTTGTTCATCCATTCTTCCACTGAAGGGCATCTAGGTTGTTTCCAGGTTCTGCCTATTACAAATAATGCTGCTATGAACATAGTTGAACAAATGCTTTTGTAATATGATAGGGAATCTCTTGGGTATATTCCCAAGAGTGGAATTATTGGGTCCTGGGGTAGGTTGATCCCGAATTTCCTGAGAAACTGCCCCACTGCTTTCCAAAGTGGTTGCACAAGTGTGCATTCCCACCAGCAATGGATGAGTATACCCCTTACCCCACAACCTCTCCAGCAAAGGGTATCATTAGTGTTTTTTATTTTAGCCAATCTGACAGGTGTAAGATTACTGGTATCTCAAAGTTGTTTTGATTTGCATTTCCCTGATCACTAAGGAGGTTGAGCATGACCTTAAGTGCCTTTTGGCCATTTGAACTTGTTCTGTTGAGAATTCTCTGTTCAGTTCAGCACCCCATTTTTTATTGGATTAATGAGCATTTTAAAGTCTAGTCTCTTGAGTTCCTTATATATTTTGGAGATCAGACCTTTGTCTGTTGCGGGGTTGGTGAAGATCTTCTCCCAGTCAGTAGGCTGCCTTTCAGTCTTAGTGACAGTGTCCTTTGCTTTACAGAAGCTGCTCAGCTTCAGGAGGTCCCATTTATTCAATGTTGCCCTTAATGTCTGTGCTGCTGGGGTTATACATAGGAAGCGGTCTCCTGTGCCCATATGTTGTAGAGTACTTCCCACTTTCTCGTCTATCAGGCTCAGTGTGTTCAGATTAATATTGAGGTCTTTAATCCATTTGGACTTGAGTTTTGTGCATGGTGATAGATATAGATCTACTTTCATTCTTCTACAGGTTGACATCCAGATATGCTAGCACCATTTGTTGAAGATGCCCTATTTCTTCCATTGTGTACTTTTGGCTCCTTTATCAAAAATCAGGTGTTCATAGGTTTGTGGGTTAATATCCGTGTCTTCCATTCGATTCCATTGGTCAATTTCTCTGTATTTATGCCATTACCAAGCTGTTTTCAATACTGTAGCTCTGTAATAGAGTTTGAAGTCAGGGATGATAATACCTCCAGAAGTTCCTTTATTGTATAAGATTGTTTTGGCTATCCTGGGTTTCTTGTTTTTCCATATAAAGTTGATTATTGTCCTGTCAAGATCTGTGAAGAATTTTGATGGGACCTTGATGGGGATTGCATTGAATCTATAGATTGCTTTTGGTAGAATTTCCATTTATTACTATGTTGATCCTCCCAATACAAGAGCAAGGGAGATCCTTCCATTTTCTGGTATCATCTTCAATTTCTTTCTTCAGAGAATTAAAGTTCTTCTCAAATAGATCTTTCACTTCCTTGGTTAGAGTTACCCCAAGATATTTTATGCTATTTGTGGCTATTGTGAAAGGTGATACTTCTCTGATTTCCCTCTCTGCTTCCTTATCCTTTGTGTATAAGAGGGCAACTGATTTTTTGGAGTTGATCTTCAATCCTGCCATGTTATTGAAGGAGTTTATCAGCTGTAGGAGTTCTTTGGTGGAGTTTTTGGGGTCGCCTATGTACACTATCATATCATCTGCAAATAATGAAAGTTTAACTTCTTCCTTTCCAATTCGAATCTCCTTGATCCCCTTATGATTTCTTATTGCTATTGCTAGAACTTCAAGCACTATATTGAAGAGATAAGGAGATAGTGTACAGCCTTGTCGTGTTCCTGAATTTAGTGGGATGGCCCTGAGTTTCTCTCTGGTTAATTTGATGTTAGCTGTCGACTTGCTGTAAATAGCCTTTATTATATTTAGGAATGACCCTTTTATCCCTAATCTCTCGAAGACCTTTATCATAAAGGGGTGTTAAAGTTTGTCAAATGCTTTTTCAGCATCTAATGAGATGATCTTATGGTTTTTTTCCTTCAGTTTATTTATATGATGGATTACATTGATAGATTTTCATATGTTGAACCAGCCCTGCATATCTGGAATGAAGCCATCTTGATCATAGTGGATAATTTTTCTAATGTGTTCTTGGATTTGGTTTGCCTGTATTTTGTTGAGAATTTTTGCATCAATGTTCATGAGTGAGATTGGCCTGTAATTCTCTTTCTTGGTTGATTCTTTGTGTGGTTTAGGTATCAGGGTAACTGTAGCTTCATAAAAGGAATTTGGTAATGACTGTTCTGTTTCTATATTATGAAATACCTTAAGGAGTATAGGTATTAGGTCTTGGAAGATCTGGTACAATTCTGCATTGAAAACATCTGGTCCTGGGCTTTTCTTTGGTAGGGAGGTTTTTGATAACAGTTTCTAATTCTTCACGACTAACGGGACTATTTAGATTGTTCACCTGGTCCTGGTTTAACTTTGGTATATGGTACTTATCTAAAAAGTGTCCATTTCTTTTATATTTTCCAGTTTTGTGGCATACAGGTTTTTGTAGTAAGATCTAAAGATTCTCTGAATTTCCTCTGTGTCTGTGGTTATGTCCCCCTTTTCATTTCTGATCTTATTAATTTGCTTGTTCTCTCTCTGCTTTTGATTAGTTTGGAAAGGGGTTTGTCAATCTTGTTGATTTTCTCCAAGAACCAGCTTTTTGTTTCATTGATTCTTTGAATTGTTTTCTGTGTTTCTATTTTGTTGATTTCTGCCTTCAGTTTGATTATTTCCAGTCTTCTACTCCTCCTAGGTGAGTCTGCTTCTTTTTTTTTCTAGAGCTTTCAGGTGTGCTGTTAAGTCTCCAATGAGTGCTTTCTCCATTTTCTTTAAGGGAGCACTTAGTGCTATGAACTTTCCTCTTAGCACTGCTTTCATTGTGTCCCATAGGTTTGAGTATGTTGTGTCTTTATTTTCATTAAATTCAAGAAAGACTTTCATTTCATTCTTTATTTCTTCCTTGGCCCAGGTGTGGTTCAGTAGTTGACTGTTCAGTTTCCATGAGTTTGTAGGCTTTCTGGGGATAGCATTGTTGTTGAATTCTAATTTTAATCCATGGTGATCCAATAAGACACACGCGGTTACTAATATGTTTTTGTAACTGTGGAAGTTTTCTTTGTTACTGAGTATGTGGTCAATTTTTGAAAAGGTTTCATGAGCTGCAGAGAAGAAGGTATATCCTTTCCTATTTGGGTGGAATGTTCTATAGATGTCTGTTAAGTCCATTTGTTTCATTACCTCCATTAAGTCTTTCAATTCTCTGTTAGGTTTCTGTCTGATTGACCTGTCCATTGGTGAGAGAGGAGTGTTGAAGTCCCCTACTATTAGTGTGTGTGGTTTGATGGCTGCCTTGAATTCTAGTAATGTTTCTTTTACATAAGTGGGTGCTTTTATATTAGTGGCATAGATATTCAGGATTGAGACTTCATTCTGATGGATTTTTCATGTTATGAGTATAAAGTGTCCCTTTCCATCTCTTCTGATTGATTTTAGTTTTAAGTCTACTCTGTTAGAAATTAGTATGGCCACACCCACTTGTTTCTTAGGTCCATTTGCTTGATAAACCTTTTCCCAACCCTTTACTCTGAGTAGGAGTCTGTCTTTGTGGTTGAGGTGTGTTTCTTGTAAACAGCAGAATGTTGAATCCTGTTTTCGTATCCAATCTCTTAGCCTGTGCCTTTTTATAGGTGAATTGAGTCCATTGATATTAAGTGATATTAATCACCAGTGGATGTTAACTCTGGTTGTCATTTTTTATTTTGTAGTAGAGATTGTGTGTTTCCCTTCTTCTAGTTGTGCTGGTGATGGGTCGCTAGATGCCTGAGTTATTGTGGGCATTGTTGGACTCCTTGGTTTGTGGTTTTCCTTCTATTACTTTCTGCAAGGCTGGATTTGTGGCTACATATTGTTTAAATCTGTTTTTGTTCTGGAATATCTTGTTTTCTCCATCGATGATGAATGCAAGCTTTGCTGTGTATAGTAGTCTGGGCTTGCATCCATGTTCCCTTAGTGTCTGTAGCACATCTCTCCAAGACCTTCTGTCTTTCATGGTTTCCAGTGAGAAGTCAGGTGTAATTCTGATAGGTTTCCCTTTATATGTTACTTGACCTTTTTCCTTTGCAGCTCTTAATATCTGTTCTTTATTCTGTATGTTTTGTGTTTTGATTATTATATGGCGTGGGGATGCTTTCTTTTGATTCAGTCTATTTGGTGTTCTGTAGGCTTCTTGTACCTTCATAGGAATATCCTTCTTTAGGTTGGGGGAAATTTTCTTGTCTTATTTTGTTTAATATATTTTCTGGGCCTTTGAGTTGTAATTCTTCTCCTTCTTCTACCCCAATTATTCTTAAGTTTGGTCTTTTTGTGGTGTCCCAGATTTCCTGGATGTTTCATGTTAAGAATTTGTTGGATTTGTTTTGTTCTTTAATCTATGAATTTATTTCCTTTATAGTATCTGCAGAGTCGGAGATTCTTTCTTCCATCTCCTGTATTCTATTGGTAATACTTGTCTCTGTAGTTTCTGTTTGTTTACTCAGAATTTCCATTTCCAGTCTTCCCTCGGATTGTGTTTTCTTCATTACCTCCATTTCATTTTTCAGGTCTTGTACTGATTCCCTTACCTGTTTGATTGGATTTTCTTGTCTTTCTTGGGTATCTTTGAGAGATTTATTTATTTCATCTACCTTTTTGTTTGTCATCTCCATTTCTTTATGGCAGTTTTTTTACCTCCTGTTTAAGGTTCTCTATTATTTTCATAAAGTACTGTTTAAGGTCGATTTCTTCTATTTCTTCTGGAGTCGGGTGTTCAACTCTTGTTGTTTAGGGATGCCTGGATTCTGGTGATGTCATGTTGCCTTTCAGGTTGTTGTAGGAATTCTTGCACTGGTGCCTGCCCATCTCTTCCTTCAAATGGAGGCAGGAGAGTCTTGGTGTCTTGGTCCAGTCTGCTGTGACTGACTCTCTACGTGGATCTCCTCAGTGCAGGAGCAGGAACAGTTCCTGTCCCTCTGGATGAAACCCTTCAGAACAGAATCAGGGATACCTGGTATTCCAAGGCCACCTCTGACACAGCGGTGGATGTGGGGGCAGGGCAGGGCAGGGTCAAGTGGAACAGAGAAATCCTGAAGCAGGAGCTGGGGTGGGGGGCTGTGCTCTCTTCTGGGACAGTCTGCCCCGGGATAGCACACACTCACCTGCCTGGGTGAAATTCCTCAGCACTGAAACAGGGATACCTGGTATTCCAGGGCCACCTCAGACACACAGGCAGACGTGGCGGCAGGGCAGGGCAGCGTCGAAATTCTGACTTTTAAACAGTAACTTTCATGCCATTAAATCATTTGAGGTTTTTTAAATTTCAAATTTCTCTTGTAATTACAGCTGATCCTTCATAGTTTGTCTTCCAAATACCAGTTACCTCCTGCCATTCTGATATTTGATTTGCTGACAATTGGAAATATTTACTCTCCGATGATGTTCATCAGTGACAGCCCCAGTATTTTCAATATTGTGATGTGTTTGCTGAGAGGGCACACAGTCCCTCCACCCAACTGGACATTGCACTGGAGAAAACACCAGAATCTTCTGAGATTATGCTCATGACCATCTTTGTACATTTAGCACCTTAATTTATTGAGTTAATTTAATAAAAAACAAAACCACGGGTGGATTGATGATTTATTGAGGCTATCATTTGAAAAGAACTGCAACATTGATAGCTCCACATATCTGATGTTAGCATCCCTACACACAGATGGCAACTAAGCTTCAATTTACAGATTGTTTCTAAACAAGATAAACAGAAGTAAGGACTAAGCCTTGTGTTTGTCCTGGAGACTGTCATTGTACCACATAATTTGCCTCTGTGGGAGAGGCTGGTATCATTTATATCATTTATATTGAGTGGATAGAGAAAAAAAAACTATCTCTAAGTAGTGTTCTTGGTAATAATTTAAATATTAGCAAAATTCGAAAGAGGCCACACCAGAAAGGTTGCTAGGAGGTGATCAAGGACACTGTAGTCTGTAAAATTCAGTTTTACAAGTGGAAGCCTTCAAATGGATGTGACATTTACCAAATGTTGATTAGATGTTCTCAGTGCTCCTCAGCAGCAACAAGACCAGGGTCCACAAGGGACAGAAAGAGATTGTCTGACTAATTTTCACCTAGTAACTCTGAGTGAAGACTGCAGACTTACTAGGCCTATAGGTAAGTCCTACAAAGAAAAGGAAGTGGGAAAGAGTGTACAGGAGCATTGCTGTGTGGTAGAGGGAGAAACACTGTCAACTTCAACTCCTGTCACCTTGAAATTTACATGATGAAAACTATTCCATGATGGAAAATATTTCCTAGTGACATCAGTTCTTCAACTGAATCTGTGTACCAGCCGTGCACAATATGTCACTCAATATGCAACGTCAAAGCCACCCATTTTCTTCCTTCCATGAGCCAGGAACTAGACCTGTGTGATGGCTTAGCTTTGATTGTCAATTTGATACAACTTTGAATCATCTGGCACGCATCTCAATGAAAGGTTATTTACATTGGGTTGGCCTGTGGTCATGCCTGTTAAGAATTGTTAATTAAGTTAATTGACTGGGAAGATTCAGTCCTAGGAACCTCCATCATTCCCTAGCCACCTGTATAAGGATAGAGATATCTGACTCCTGGAAACAAGAAGATAAGAAAATTCATTTTTCTCTGGTTTTGACTGTAAATGTGATGGTCTGTATCAAGTTCCTGAGGATATTACTTTCCCACAATGGTAGATTGAAACCTAGAACTGTAGCTGCAATTGACTCCTTTCTTTCTTTAAGTCACTTTTGTCAGGGTGTTTTAGTCACAGCCAAATAAAGAAAACTAGAACAACATGAGAACTGTTTGTCTCATGAAATATTATTTGCATATACTAGCTGCACCGATCTAATATCCTTCCATATCAAGTGTTCTTCCAAAGGAAGAGCTTTAGGAGGAAACAAGGATATGAGAGTTCCAGAAAGTATGAAGAGATGATAGGTGAAAACCCTAAACAGAATAAATAGTAGAAAAAGAAGAACAACCACGAGAGCATTGCTGAGTGATTCATTGTGTGTCTGAGTTGGGGTTTCTATTGCAGTGAAGAGACATCCATGACAACTTTTATAAGGAAAACAATTAAGTGGGATAGATTACAGTTTTAAGAGGTTTAGTACATTATCATCATGGTAGAACATGGTGGCATGCAAGCAGACATGGTCCTGGAGAAGGAGCTGAGAATTCTACATCTTGATCCACAGGCAACAGGAAGTACATATTCTACTACACTGAGCATAACCTGAGCAAAAAAGACCCAAAATCCCCCCTTCACAGTAACATAGTTCCTTCAACAAGGCCACACATACTCCAACAAAGCCACACCTCCTAACAGTGCCATTCTTCTTGGAGGCTATTTTCTTTCAAACCACCACAGTGTGTGACTCTTGTCATACATCTGCTCCTGTCTTCATATTGCCTGTGAAATGGCAATTTATCTCCATTTTACAGACATAGAAAATGAGGTTCAGTTAGGAGAAGAAACATGACTGTGAGTCCTTTATAATCACTGGGAGAAATCCTAGTTCATCGGGATGAGAAAATCACTAATAGAGCCTCTTGCCAGAGTGTGGACCAAGTAATCAAGTGGTAGATAGAGGTAAAGAAAAAAATCATGTAACTAAGAAGTTTAAAAGATGGAAACTGGGGTGGGAAAAAGGTTTTTGGTTCTGGGGTCCTCGACTTGTTAACACTTGGTCACAGTCCACTGGATTGGAAGTTTGGGGTATCTGGAGATGCGAACTCCTCAAGCAAGTCTGAGGTGACTGTGAGGCTTGTGTCTGTGTTAGAGTTTCCAGCAAGGCAGTAGTACCTAGCTCTGCTCTGCTCTAGCCATGCTGGAGCCTTTGCTGGGGGCACTTTCTGCTCAAGATAAAGAGTGTTCTGGAATGAGCTCATCCTGCTGCATGAGCTCTGGCTTCAAGGAGTTGTGAGAGCCAAGAGGCAGACAGATTGAGATTTTCATAGAGTGTAACTTTTTGGGAGGTTTATAAGCAGAATCACGATCCTGGGTGGCTGCCAGGTCAAGTGGATCCCTGCAGTTTGGGATAGAAAGATAAGAGTGTATATATGATCAGGACAAACAAATTCATCCAAGCTAGAATTTATTTTGCTTTCCATAAGCTAATCTCAAAAAGCTGAAATGTGTCTGACAATGTTGACCTAGAATGCTCTTCACACTGCACTCTAATGGTTTTGTCTATTTATAGAATGCTGGGAAACAACAAGGGAAAAACAGTTACTCAGGGCAATTGTGGCATTTACCATTCAATCATTTCAAACTCCACAGGCAGGGAGCTAGGCTATTTACCAAGTAGCAAATCCCAAACTCAGATGGTCTGTCTAGGAACAGTGCCTTTCCCCTGGGCTTGAAAAATGGGCATGAGCAGAACAGCCCACAAGGGGTAATGCCTGCAAAAGATAAATTTATCTATCTATCTATCTATCTATCTATCTATCTATCTATCTATCTATCTATCTATCTATCTATCTATCTATCTATCTATCTATCTATCTATCTATCTATCTATCTATCATCTATCTATCTATCTATCTATCATCTATCTATCTACCTACCTATCATCTATCTATCTATCTATCTATCTATCTATCTATCTATCTATCTATCTATCTATCATGTACCCACCCAGACTATGTATATACGGTCACCGATCAGTTGCTGTCCCCCTGGTTTATCAAGATAGGGTCTCTCATAGGCCTGGAACTCACAAGGTTAGCTGACCTGGGAGCTCCAGGATACAGCTTTCTCCACCATCCCAGTGCTGAAAGAACAAGTCCAAACACCAATCCTGTCTTGTTAGCATGTTTCTGGGGATTCAAACTCAGTTCCTCATACTTGTAAAACAGTACTTTACCAGGTATAAAGAGTAAGACCACTTGTAGTCATGAACACTTTCTGTGGTGTAACTAACACAGTGTACATATAAGGTACTCATGCATGAGTTGAAATGATTTAATAAGAATTTGGCTAGTGATCTAGGACATTTTATTTTATTTTTTGTGGTTTTTTTGAGATAGGGTTTCATTGTGGCTTTGGAGCCTGTCCTGGAACTAGCTTTTGTAGACCAGGCTGGCCTTGAACTCACAGAGATCTGCCTGCCTCTGCCTCCTGAGTGCTGGGATTAAAGGCATGGGCCAACATTGCCTGGCACATTTTATTTTGAAATGTGAAATATTTAAACTGTCATAAAAACAATCTCAAGTGCATGAAAAGGAAAGCTACAGACTGGATGAAAACATAGGCAAAAGATATCTAATAAAGGACAGATTTCCAAAATATGTGAAGAATTTTTATATTCCTATATTTATAGAATATATTTTATATCCTATAAAATGAATGACCATATTAAAAATGGGCCAAAGACTTGAGCAGATACCTCACCAAAGAAAATGAACAGGGGCTAGAGAGACAGCCAGAGGTTAAGAGTGCTTGCTGTTTTTTCTGAGACCATAGTTAGGTTCCCAGTACCCATATTGGAAAGCTCACTACTGCCTGTAACTCTAGTTTCAGGGAATTTGGCTCTCTCATCTGACTTCTGGTGTACTGACCCATGTCATGCTCATATAGATAGGGGCATACACATAATATACATAAATTAAAATTTTAAAGGAAACGAACAGATATCAAGTAATCATATGAAAAGATGTTAGGGAAGTTCAGGCCAAAACAATGTGAGATACCACCATTCACTCATAAGATAGCCAAAATTCACAGTGCAGACAACAACCAATATGGAGCAAAAAAAACCTTTCCTCCACTCTTGCTTCATATAATCTAGAACTGGATTATTGGTGTTTCCTCACATGAGATGACAGATGAGTTCACACAGTGTTGACATACAACATTTGGATTGAAATTCAAGAAGGTTGTCCTTCTGGTCCTAAGTAAGCTGTGCTACATCTAGGCAGTAGAATCTTTTGTTAAAAGACTTTTTTGTTACATGTGTATGTCTATGTATGTCTAGTGAAATGTACATGTGTGAATGCAGGTGCCTGCAGAGTTCAGAAAAGGGCATTGGATCCTCTGCAGTCAGATTTACAGGTGGTTGATTTAAGTCACATAACATGGTTGTTGGGAACTGAACTTGGGTCCTTTACTAAACCTAAACAAGATCTCCAATGAGCATCCGTTTTTCCAGCTCCTTGCTCCCTGGTTCTTAAAAATATCAATTAAAATGTTTTTGTACAGTATAATATTATTTAGAGATAAAAGAATGGAGCTATAAATCCAGAGACCCACAGAGGAACCAGAAATACATAGAACAAATGGAAAATGTCCAACAAGGACTGCATTACAAGTTCTGTGTGTCACATAGGTAGGCAGAGAACACTTGAAAGAAATCCAACTTTAGGAAAGTTAAAATGTCTTGGTTGCCAGAAAGGTCAGCAGAATTAGTGGATGGGCAAAATCTGGGATAACAAAAGTCTTCTGGAGTCAAAGATAGCTCTGAGACCTGATTATCTGAAAGTGGAGAGCAGGTGAGATTAACTAGATTTAGAGTTTGGGAGAGGATTGAAGGGGAGGGAAGCGGAAGGGAGGGAAGCAGAGAAAAATGTAGAACTCAATAAAAACGCTTTTAAAAAAATAAAAAAGTGACTTTTGTAGCATCAATACCTCAGGACTTTGATTTGGACTTGTGAAGTTTGAGATGTTTCTCTTTTTATTCAGTTCAAGGTTTTGGTAGATGTGTACACAGAAATACACATATATATCTGGCAGAAATATATATTGAGGAATCTTTAACTCCAATGCTTTGTTGAAAGCTATGAGGGTGGCTGAGATTAGAGGGAGGCTGGTTTAAGAGGAATTCTAGAGGACCTGGCTCTGTATCTCTACAAAAGCAGGGAAAAGGATGATGAAAAAAAAGATGAAAAGGATCTTTTGCCTATACACATTTTGACATGATTATCATCACTTAGTGTGGTGTCTGAGCATTCTCTTACCCACACAACAGTTGAGTTTTCTCATTTTATCATATATGTTACAACATTGCTTTTAATGGTATTTAAATGAGTGTTTCACAGCATATGCAACCGTTTCATTATTCTCAACCTTATAGTTTTGTCATATTTTACATTTTTATTAAATATTCTTATACATATATAGTAAAGGATATTTTAAGATAAAATTTTACAAGGAAAATTGGTTAAATCTTCTGTTGCATTTTGTTGAATTTTCTCTTGAAGTTACAATAAGAAAGTTATACAAAGAAAACACTTTCTCCACATCCTCCCCAAACTAGATTCTTCCAATTTCTGGATTATTCAGATCATAACAGTTTGACAGTAAAAACAATCAAATATAAAAAATCATCTTCTCACTCTTTGGCCTGGAGAGTGTGGGAGTTGGGGTATGGGTGGAGGGGAGGGGAGGGAAGTAGGAGGAGGGGAGGATATGGAAATTTTTAATAAAAAATGAAAAAAAATAAAATTAAAAAAATTTTAAAAAAATCATCTTCTCATTTTAATATCTGTTATGACAAACAGGACCATTTTCAGTTTGTTAGCAATTTGTAGGTCTTAGCTACAGTCCAGTTGAGGAGTGTAACCACCATGAAGAAAGTTCTGTCTCTACAGCAGTTCTGCCCACACAGTGTGAGCTCCAACTGCCATAGTACCAGTTCCAGATGTGGAAACTGCCTTTTTTTTATCAAGTGATTGAGACTAAACTTGGCCTTCTAAAGAAATTACTCCTTAAGTAGTTTCTGGTTTCCACTTTTGTGTCTACAAATAATGCATAAAAGCATAAGGTAAATTCCCTGCTGCTGTTCTGCCCAAATCTGTGTTTATGAGTTTGATGTTCTTTTGTGCTACAACCAACGTTAGCTGAAGGTTAGTCAGGAGAAGTATACCACGAGTCTCATTTGTTTGGTCCATTTTAGAAATTCTTTGCTGACTTGTAGTTAATAACTGAAGTCACTTTAGAAAAGTTAACACCAGTAGCTTTTTTACCACGTTTGGAACTTGGAAAATAATTTGAACTATTTTGTTTTAATATTATTTTTCCTAAATTCTTCAGGCTTTGGCTAAACCAGAAATTTCTGTGCCAAACCTTTCCACTCTCACCTTCTAACCCATATGTTTTTAGAAAGTAATCTAATAGGCCTGGCTCTGGTTTCTTTACTCTTTGGTTGTTGTCAAATGCAGTTTACTGAGACATGATTAAGATTCATAGGAATCTGGGACTTTTCTATTTTGATGGAAGCAGGAAATCTCATTTTGATGATTGAACAAGGACCTTAAGAGTGTAAAATTTAAACTGGAAATTTCAAAATCATAAACTAAGAGGATAGCTATTTTGGCTTTCCCCCCTCTGGTTATTATTTTTATTTCATTCTCTAATCTTTATTTATGAAAGAATTTAAAGGTTGTAGAGACATATTAATAAACTATATCTATAGTTGCAAAGACTGTATTAGAATGAAAACAGTGAAATTTCTTGATTTTTCCAATTTTGAAGTAAACCAAGGTAAAATGATAACACATTTTTAGGGTCTTTTGGAAAATACCCAGTAGTGCTTTGCCTTGAGGAGTTCAGACCTGTCATAAGACCAGGTTAGTTTTTACCACAGGTCTTCAGGAGGGCTTGGAGAGTTATCTATTGCTCCCACTGACTGTGTACTTAGAACCAGGGGCTTTTGTTTACATTGAATTTAATCTTTTGACTATTTGACTTAACACTGCTGTCTCTTTATAATCTTATGTTTGAAGAGTCAATCTGCATTTGGTATGAATGTTGGGATCCACACCCAGGTCCTCAGCACTGTTTCTTGTTTCTTTGCTTGTTTTTGTTCTTTTGTTTTGTTTTCAAGATAGGGTCTTACTCTGTAGCCCTGGTTGTCCTGGAACTCACTACGAAGACCAGGTTGGTCCCACATTCACAAAGATCTGCCTACCTCGCCAGTGCTGAGATTATAGGCATGCACCACTATGCCCAGCTCTCAGAAAGCACTCTTACCTGCTGAGCAATTACAGTAATTTTTGAAGTGACTTTTAAAAATTCTTTTTCTTCCTAATTTTTCAGTTTTAAGATGGCACACCAAAAATGATTTATGGTCTGTCACATCCAAGTATCTAGGGATAAGAGAAAAGATTTTTGTTCATTCATTTGTTTATTAAATGATCAAATAAGTAATTTATGCTCAAAATAACAATTGTCATAACACAGAATAAAAAACTTCCCAGGAGATGAGAGGCATAATGACACAAAGATAAAAGGCATTCTGAGTAAAGATAAGAGAGAACAGAAGTCTTTGGAGAAGCCCAGGGCAGGAAGAAACAGCAGAGCCATCAGTAAATTGGTCGCGTCCACATGGAGGATGACTGAAGGACTCTGGACTACAAAGGCAAGGGTGTGCTCTTATTCACTGGTGACAATGTGGAAAGGAAGAGAGCTGTTGTGCCTGGAAGAGAATCCATGGAGCCAGTGTATCTGTTATTTTTCTGTTGCTGAAATGAAGCACCACAACCCAAAATAAAATAAGAAAGGAAGAGTGTATTTTGGCTTGCAGTTTCAGAATAAGAAGACTCCATCATTGTGCGGCAGGAAGTAGCAGTCATGGTGGCAGAAGCAGGAAACTGCAAGATCACATATCAGTCATAAGCATAAAATGCAAACAAGGGTGAATATATGATTTCAAAGCCTACCCTCAGGGACATACTTCTTCTAGCAAAGAAACAACTCCAAGACCTTCCCCAATAGTGTCACCAATTAGGGATCAGGTGTTTTATTGTCTGACGCTAAGGAGGAAAATTCCCACTCAGACTAACACAGTTAATAAATCCAGTAGCATGTGTCTTTCCTCAATCCCTACTTTCCCATACCTAGACTCTCCATGCTGTGAATTCTGGTGCTTTGAACCCCTCCCTGTACACATGTGGGTGAGAATATGCAGAAAAGAGCTGAAAAGAGATAGAAACCACAAAATTTTATTAATTTAAGTAATACCAAGAGAGATGTAAAGTTTAGTGTGGTAATGTAAAGCAAGAAGAAATAATCATGAAAAAACCTAGAAATTAAATGAAATTATAATAATTTTCAAAACATTAATAAATGAACTTTCAGAAATATATAATCTATAGTAAGAGCTGGTCTTTGGAGAGTATGTCTAGGAGTATTATTCCTGGATCATATGATAGATTTATTTCCAGCTTTCTGTGGAACTGACCAGTGATTTCTACAGTACTTGTACCAAATTGTACTTCCATCCCTAGAGCATGATGGCTTCCTGTTCTCGGCATTCTTTCTAGCATTTGTTGTCTGTTGTCTTTTTTCTGACTGGAGTACAATGAAATCTAATTACAGTGAACATATGGTTTATAGCTTCTCTAGTCACAATAACTAAGACATAAAATGAGCTTAGATGTCCTTCAACTGATGAATGGGTAAAGAAACAATGGTACCACTACACAACGAAATTTTATTCAGCAGTAACAAAAAATGAACTTTTCAGGTAAAGAGCTAGTCCTGGAAAGTGCTAGAAAGGCTATGAAGGGGAAACCCAAACTTTCTGAACTATGGACTCAGTAAAACGCAATAATGACTGATGTGGTAAAATATGTTCATGGGCAATAGTGGAACAAAGACTATGGAGGAAACCAACTGCTTTCTGATTGAACTTAAAGTCCATGCTTGGTACTGAAAACCTGGTTAAATACCCATGGTTTGGGGAACCCACTAGCCACAGATATGAACCTAATACTATCACTCTGCTAAATGCCCTTTAAAGTCCAATTTTTATACCTGTAGATTAATGCAGTTTTCTGACCTTGCCAGAGAAGTTTTGTTTGTTTTGTTTTCTTTGTTTAGTTCTTGTTTTTCTTTAGTGTAGAAACTCACAACTAGACAAAGGTAGAGAAGAAATGACTGTGTATAGCTCAGTCACACACAAATGGCTTCTATATCCTGCCACTTCCTTAAGGCTCAGAGTGCGTAATGGAAGAGGTGTGGAAAGAGTGAAGGAGCCAGGGATTATGGAGGACCAGGATGAACATGTCTTCTGGATATGACAGGACTGCTACACTCATAAATTCCCAGTGGGTTGGTTGCTGGCAGAAGATTAAGGTAGTCAACATTCCAGCATGGAGAGGGAAGCAGGAAGTGAGGCTGCAGCCTTCACTGATGAGCTGTGAGCTGTCGCTAGTTTCTGGAAAAGGAAGAGTCAGTTTGATTTACATGTGTGGCTCTTGGAGGGTTATTCACACTTCAGAGAAACAATACAAATTAGATCCAATGCATTATTTAATTGAAAAAAATCAAAGAGGACATGAAATGTGTGGGGATAGATAGGGAGGGGTGGATCTAGATTGTGTTAAGGGGAGGAGGTGAAAGTAAATATGATCAAAATACATTGAGTGAAATTCTCAAAGTATTAAACATTTATTATTAAAAGAAATATGTAAGTATTGGGAAAAGCTGATAAGTTGTTGACAGCCATCAAAAAGGTGTAAACAGTACCCTTAAATCTACTTACCAGACAGAGATTGCTGCTGACACTGTAAGTTCATATCCTTGCAGTTATATCTTATTTTTCTTATGTAATCCTTATCATACTAAGTATATTATTTATACTTGCTCTTTTACTCAGAATAACTTAGGAAATAGTAGCTAGGACACGACTATGTATGCTTTATACTAATTAATCTGTTTCATCCATTGATGTTTCCATCATAGAGCTTGTAGAAATACTATAATGTCTTATTTGAATAAAAAAACCAACTGTGCTGAGGTTTGTAACATTTTGATGGTGCTTATAAGGTCTTCTTTCTATATTGTTTGGAAGATACGGCCAAACATGTTCTTTTTAAAATATGGAGCATTACTTTAATACTTAATATTTATGACTCCCATAATTACTCTTACAAAAGATCCACTATTACTAGAAACTTCAGCTCTTGGGTTAATAATCCTGCATTTTAATGAGCTGTATGTAATTATGCTTTGAAGCCCAAGACTTCTTTTCAAAAATTATAAATTGAGGTTCTTTTTAATAACTATATAATTTTAATTTCATGTTGAAGAGCAATGACTTTTTCACATTATAACACAATTTTAGAAGGAAAAATCTGTAATGGACTAGGTAATTTTCATTTAGGTCACTTTAACATAAGACAGTCAAAATATACTAAAAATAATTTTTTCAGAAGCCAGACTATTAATCCATTACTTACCTTGACAAAGAGCATACCAATAGAAAGGACTGCGGGATGGTTGATTTTCTGCTTTATAAAAAGACATCTGTCAACTCAACTCTCCGTAATGTTAAACGGAGGAGAGACATTATGATGGCTAGATTTCCTCTAGCCAAGAGATGTATCTACCAGAAACAGGAATTTTGATTATTAAAATAGACTGCTCTTTTCCCATGGTGAGCTAACTCCAGGATGACAATGGACCTGCCCTGCTGTGGGTATTTTGACCTCATCCTCCAAAACTCTATGACTGTTTTCTGAACGTTGGGATTTAGTGTCGGGCGAAATTTCCAGCTATGCTGTACCAGCACAACATTTCCAGGCAAATTTATCTTCTCAATTTGACTTGTTTTGAGAACCAGCAGTGAAGTGCCTCCACAGTTCTCTTCCCCCAGTATCAATGGAACACATGGCCTTGGAACTGGCTTGAGAGTGCTTTCAAATGAGCTCACTGCGACCGGCATGAATGACACTGCCCACATAGTACTGTTTCCTGTTGAATATGGGTTTCTACACAGTCTAAAGTGGGGACCCTGACTTGGAACTTTGCTATCTCATTTTACCTTCTCTCGTAATATCTCTCAAGCAATATGGTGTTCAACAGAAAGCTTGAGGAGGGAAGTTCCATATGATTGACTTGTCATACACTTAAGTGCATCACCCTGTGAAGATCACTGAATCTCAGATTGAGACTGAGGTTGACATGATTCCTATACCTAATACTAGGATGATGTTATTAATTATCAACTTCATAAGGACTTAGAACTACTAACGAGAAAAACCTTTGGTCATATCTGTGACAGAGTTTCTTGATTGGGTTACATAAGGAAGGGAAGCCCACCTTACATGTGAGTGGTATCACTCCATGGGCTTGGGTACCAGGCTGAAAAAGAAAGAGAAAGGTATCCAAATGTTAATATTCATTGCACTCTAATTCCTTGCTATGGATAGAATGTGACAAACTGCATCAAGCTCCTGCCTACAGGACTTCCAACCATGATGCACTGTATCCAAAATAAGCCCTTTCTCACTTAAAATGCTCTCTGTCAAGAATTTATAGCAATGAAAAAGGTAAAGAACACACATGATTTTTCTCTTTGTTGCAGTTCCTCCAGACAGTTTACCAGACAGACACAACCCCTCAAGGTCACATTCCAAGTGACATAGCATATGTTCTCATTTTTTCCTGAAAACAGACACTTACTTGTCTTCAACAATCTCATAAACAGTTAACAGTTTATTTATATTTTTGGAAAAATTTTTTGTTGTAAGAGAGATTCATTTTATAGAGGGGGGTAACTAGAACAAAATCATCCCCCCTCAGCATCCTACCTAAGCATCCCCCCTTAGTATCCTTCCTCAGCATCCCCCTCTCAGTCAGCATCCCCCCTCAGTGTGCACCTCAGCATCACCCTTCAGCATCCCCCCTTCAGCATCCCCTCTCAGCATCCCCCCTCAGCATCCCCCCTCAGCTTCCCACCTCAGTTTCCCCCATCAGCATCCTACCTCAGCATCCCCCCTCAGCATCACCCCCAGCATCCCCCTTCAGCATCCCCCCTCAGCATCCCCCCTCAGAAGAACTGAGTTTATGAAGAGGCTTTTTTTACTAGATATTTTTTGTATTTACTGTTAATAGCGTATCTTATAAAATAAGATTACAGCACTGTGACTTTCTAAAGGTCAGAAAATAATGCTCAAGAAAATAAAACACCAACCCAGAAGTTAAAGTTTTTATCAACCTCTCTGATGTGCTTGTCATATTGTTATGGGTCTGGGGTCCTTCAAAGATTCACCAGTCCGACAATTAACAAATCTTCATCAAAGAAGAGACTTTATTCAGATACTAACATTGGATACTCACAGTGCAGGTCTGTACCCAGGGTGCTCTCAAGATGCAATACCAAATTACATTAATTAGGAGTTTAAAGGCAAAATCACAAGTCAATGTGCTTCCTGCCTTTTACAGTCAGATGCAAGCACATATCCTGATGTACTTCCTGTCAATGTGTAATCAGTCTCACATCCCATCTACCTGTAGTCAAACACACATCCTGTCTCCAAGCTGTCAGGGTCAAGCAAGCTTGTTTGCAGAGCAGAAATACAGTTTGTACATGACCAGGCAATTACAAGAACAGCTCTGAGCATTCTGGGAAGTTGTCTGTCCTTGGGCAAAAGGGGCAAGGTTAGACATTTTTGTTTTATAGGTCTATTAAGCATGGGAATTTTAAATTTTAAACATAATGTTCACCATCACAGTATGATTCACACCAGACAGGTCTGTGTCACATTTATTTCAGTCTCTTGAATTGACACTCATAGGAGAAACTTTTTGAGGTTTTAACTCTTAATGGAAAATTCAATAGTTCATGGCCTCCTGTTCCTAATTGTCCCTATGCTAATTAAGCCATATTAAAAAAAAAAAACAGTCTTCTCAAGATGTAAGTTGAAAGTAGAAACGGGTTTATACAAACTTTAACTAGGTATATGGTAAACCATATCAGTGTTTTAAAAAGAGAAACTTACTTAAGAAATGTAGTGCTATTTCATTTGTATTTTTAATAAATAAAGCTGGCCTGAAGTTCAGAGAGTAAAACCTCACCAATCAACATTCCAGACAAGGCAATGGTGACACACACCTTTAATTCCAGTAGCCACACTAGTTCCATAGAAAGCAGTTGGTGGTGGTGCACACCTTTAATCCCAGCACTAGAGAAGAATATAGAGACACAAGGAGACAGTTCTCACAGACAACCTCGTTCTGAGTTTCCTGGAGGCAGAATTGCTATTTTGGACTGAGATAGAGGTAAGAGTCAATGGCTGGTTATTTTGCTTTTCTGATCTTCAGGTTGAGTCTGAATTTCTGTCTCTCTGTTTTTATTAATCGTGCTACAAAGAAACTAAAACAAATTTCTTCTACTTACTCACATTGCCCTGCTAAGCAATGTCAAGGGAAAGTCAAAAACAGTAACCCCTAGAAAATTGGCACAACCTAAAAGAACAAGTCAGTGATGGTTAACAGAAACCAAGTGAAATTATGCCTCAGTCATAATAATAATTACTCATTTGTATTATTATGCAAGCTGAATTTCTTCAGACCTCACTACCCTGTGCTTGCAAGTGAGATCACCTTGTTAGTCATTATTCAAAAGACACAGTTTTTTTTTTTACCCCCACCTATGCAGTAGGGTTCTTTGGTCATTCTTCCTAGGTTATTTCTCTTGTCTTGATTGTGGTCAATAGCAAATATTTTGTTGATACATCTGTCATCTACTTTATTTTGAAAGGCTATGGAAGCTTCAGCAGGCTTCTGGCTCTTCCATGGTTTTTGTTGCTGCTTTCCTAGGCGCTCATAGTTGCCTTCACTGTTTTTCTGTGTTCATGTCAGAGACACTGAGTCATGTCTGTCCACTGAGTTTACTGTGACAAATCTCTATAGGATTCTGTTGGAGGAAGATTCAGGAAGCAAACTGAAGTAACAGCTGTCTTCAGAGATAATGTTTTTATTTTTTAAAGTCATGTTTTCACACACTTGGTCTCCATATGTTCTGGATTTTTTTTTAAAAGAAAAACTCATTTATTACTTCTTGACACAATTTGCCCTCCTTCCACTTTTCCCAGTCCTTCCCCTCACATCTCTTTTTTTTCAGACCTGGTGTAGGAGAATGGTTTGTATTCTGTCAATTATGTTTTTAATAAATTCTGATTAGCCAGTAGCCAGGCAGGAAGTATAGGTGGGGCAACCAGACAGGAAGTAGAGGTAGGTCAATAAGAACAGGAGAATTCTGGCAAAGAGGAAGCCCATTCCTCTGCAGTCCTGTCCCAACCACAGAAGAAGGAAGATATGATTGCCCCACTGAAAAGGGTATTTAGCCATGTGGCCAACAGAGATAAGAATAATGGGCTAATGTAAGTTATAAGAGTTAATAAGAAGCCTGAGCTAATAGGCCAATCAGTTTATGATTAATGTAGACCTCTGTGTGGTTTCTTTGGGACTTAATGACTGCAGGAACCAGACAGGACAGAAAACCTCAGACAACACAGACCCACTCCTCCTCATTTCTTCCTTCAGGAACAGACCTCCTAGGGTTATCAGCTGAACACAACATAACAAGTTATAGTAAAACTAGATACATACTCTCATATAAGGCTGAATGAGGCCACCCAGTAGAAGGTAAAGGGTCCCAAGATCAGTCAAAAAACTCAACAATAACCCCAATTTACACTGTTAGGAGTCCCCCAAAAAACCAAACTAGGGCTGGAGAGATGGCTCAGAGGTTAAGAGCACTGACTGCTGCTTTTCCAGAGGTCCTGAGTTCAATTCCCAGCAACCACATGGTGGCTCAGAACCATCTGTAATGAGACCTGATGTCCTCTTCAGAGCTGCAGGCAGAATATAGGCAGAATACTGCATAAATAATAAATAAAAAATCTTAAAAAAAGTAAAAAAAAATTTAAAAAACACCAAGCTACACAACTATAGCATATATGGAGAAGACCTACCTCAGACCCATACAGGCTTCATGACTGTCACTCAAGTCCACTGTGCCTCTTTTTCTCACCCATGGTCATGGTTGCAGAAGAAAGAAAATCTGCTAGGCATTTGGGATGCTTATGGACTCTTACATCATTCATATTGTCCCTAAAGCATTAAAAGTAGGTAATTCTTATTAGTTCTACTTCATCAGATGAGGAAAGTTAAGAAAAAGATAGGTTAACTCATGTGTCCCCAGGCTGAGGAATGAACCTGTGCTTTTGGGGGAAATCTGGATTTTAAATTTGAATAAAGAATAAAGAACCCATAAGAGAAATAATGATTAATGAGGGTAGCTACTGCCACTCTGTGTGTGTGTGTGTGTGTGTGTGTGTGTGTGTGTGTGTGTGTGTGGTCATGTGCATATATAGAGGCCTGAGATCAATGTTAAGTGACTTTCTCAAACATTCTCCATCTTATTAATTAATTAAATATATAATTTTTGAGATATTGCTTCTCTGTGTAATCCTGGCTGTCCAGAAACTCACTATGTAGACCAGCCTGGCCTAAAAACAAGAGATCCACTTGCCCCTGCCTCTCAAGTGCTGGAATCAAAGGAACATGCCACCATCACCAAGTTTACTTACTTATTTTTAAGACAGTGTCTCTCACTGTACCTGGAGCTCACTAATTTATCTAGGTTGGCTGGTCAGTGAAATCCAGGGAGCCTCCTATTTCTGCTAGAATTAGAAGAACATTGGTTTTCATATGGGTTGTGGTGATTGTACATCTCAGCTGAACCATCACCCAAAGCCTGCATTACCCATCCTGCATCTAACTACAAATTTTAATATAGCAACCTACTGATGGGTTTCTTGGATGAATTATTCAAGTTTCAAACTTTAGCTTCTTTTTCTGCTTGTTTCTTTACTCTTTTTCTTCCTTCCTTCCTTCCTTCCTTCCTTCCTTCCTTCCTTCCTTCCTTCCTTCATTTCTCTCCTTGTTCTGTACCTGGGATTGAACCAAGGACCTCATGCACACCAGACTAGCACTCTACCACTGAGCTATAACCTAAGAGAAACATTCATTGTTGAGTCTGGGAAGTAAGGGGAATAATAATGGACCTGACCTCACAGGTGTTTTGGGAGGATCAAGTAAGATCATTCTTCTAAAAAACACAGTGGCACAGCTCCAATAGACCTGCACTTTAGAATGAGTTAGCTGTTGCTACTGTTAACAAAATAAGATTCTACCTGTGAGGTGGAAAGGTGGCAGCACAGCTCCCAGTAACATCTAAACAAAGTATCCTTTAAGTGGTTAGTGAAATTTCAAAAACTTGAAGCTAACAAAAAACATCTTCAAAGGCAGTTTCTCTAAAAAAATAAAATCAATGACAAAGAATGTGAGCTCTTGTCTAAAGGTAAGACACGGACAGCAGGTCTGTGACACAGCATGCAGTAAGGAAACTGCAATAAAATATTTTAAACAGACTGTAATACTGTGGACAAGGAGGTCAAGAGCTGAAAGGAAGACTTTGTAGATGAGATTTTAGCTAAATAAACAGAGGCGACACAGTTCCTGTGATCTCAGAAGGGAAAATTTTAGCAATTCTGGCCTTTGTGATATCTGAGTCAGCTTGGAGAAATTCCTTACACTAGTATAAAAACCAAGTAGAAACATAAATGGAAAAAGACAAAGAAGAATTTCACCTTTTTCTTTTTGTCCTTTCTCTTTGACCCTCTTTATTTACCTGTATCAATAAGGTTGGCAGTGACCTCTGCATCAATAAAACCATAAATATCAAAAGTGAAGATACTGTAAGAGTATACAGTACTGTGTAGTGTTAGTATTAGGAAAATAAATCTGTGGCTATAAAATGATACCATTGCAACTGAGCATCTTACTGGATCTCATAAAAGTTTAATCAGACTTTAATCAGATGCTTGACTTCATTCTGGCTCTCATCTGATTCCCCCTGCCCCAATCTTTGTCCTTTACTGAAAATGTGCTGATCTTTGACAGCCCAGGGTTCATCATCTGTCTGTCTTTCAGGGCTCACTTCAGGTAACTTTCCCCGGTACTCTAGTCACTGTAGACTGCAGGGGAAGACTTGGAACAAACCTTGGTTTTACCAGTTACCTTTACAAGTTTACCTCACTTGACCTTTCAGTCCAGTTCTTCATCTTGAGAATAATAATGATTTATAGAATCATAAAACTCTGTCATTATTAAACAAGATGATAGCAACTACTTTGTAATAAGTTTCTTGTTGTTTTAAGATCTTATGTTATCATGGATATATGTGAAGACTTAGGCTTCCAGTTTTGGCCAATATAAACAAAGTTTCAGTATTAGTGTGCAAATATTATACAACCACTTAAACTGTATGAAAAGGTATTTTAGACTTTTAAAATCATGTGACACAGGATGATGCCCCTGACATGAAGAACAGAGGGGTGTACTCTATTCACTTGGGTTTTTCTTTTTTTCTTTTCTTTTAACTCATTTTACATACCAATCACAGTTCTCCTCCCCTCCCCTTTTCCCTCTCCTTGCTTCCTCCCTACCTCCCATTCACTCCTCAGAGAGGGTAAGGTCTTTTATAGGGAGTCAACAAAGCCTGGCCTATTAAGGCGAGGCAGGACCAAGCCCCTTCCCCTATATCAAGGATTATCATGGTATCCCATCATAGGGAATAGGCTCCAAAGAGTCAGTTCAAAAACCAGGGATAAATCTTGGTCCCACTGCCAGGGGCCCCACAAAAGACCAAATCACACAACTGTCACCTGCAGAGGGCATAGTTTGGTCACATGCAGGCTCCCCAGCTGTTCTTCCACAGTCCTTCCACAGTACAAGAACTCCCACTAGCTTGGGTCAGCTATCTCTGTGGGTTTCCCCATTATGATCTTGATTACACTTCCTCATATAATCTCTCGTCCCTCTCTTTGATTGAATTCTAGGAACTGGGTCCAATACTTGGCTGTGGATCTTTGCATCTGCTTCTTTCAGTCAATGGATGAAGACTCTATGATGAAAATTAGGGTAGTCACCAGTCTGATTCAGGCACCCTTTCCACTATTGCCAGAAGTCTTAGCTGGGATTATTCTTGTGGATTCCTGAGTGTTTCCATAGCACCAGGTTTCTCCCTACTGCCGTAATGATTCTCTATATAAAGATATCTCTTTCATTGATCTCCCTCTCTGTCCTTCCCCAAAGTCAACCATCCAGTTCCCTCATGTTCTTATCCTCCTTCCCTTCCCTCCATGCCCAATTTACCCTGGAGATCCTATCTCTTTCCTAGGGAGATCAATTTATGTTCCTCTTAAGGTCTTCCTTGTTAGATAGCTTCTCTGTAGCTCGATTATCCTTTGCTTTACATCTACTATCCCCTTATAAGTGAGTGCCTTCTCCTGCCTTATATTCCTCTCTCCACCCAGTCTATCCCTTCCTGTCTCAACCTGCCTCGTGTTGGTATTAAAGGCAGGTAACTCTCAAGTACAGGGATTAAGAGTGTAATTCACCACCTCTGTGTTCTGTTTCTCTTTGAGACTGGATCAATCTAGTGTAGGCCAGGTTGACCTTGAACTCACAGAAATCTGTCTGTCTCTGCCTCCAGGGTATTAAAGATGTATGCCACCATTGTCTGGCCTCTGTGGCTAACTAGTGGTTCTGCTCCACACTCTGATTTTCAGACAAGCTTTATTTGTTATAGCACAAACAAAATATTACCACAAATGTTCATGAGGAAGATTGTTCTGTAATTCTCTTTCTTTGTTGAGTCTTTATGTCATTTGGGTATCAGGGTAACTGCAGCCTCATAAAAAGAGTTTGGCAATGTTCCTTCTGTTTCTATTGTATAGAACAATTTTAGAAGTATTGTTATTAGCTCTTTGAAATTCTGGTAGAATTCTGTGCTGAAACTATCTGGACCTTTAATGATTGCTTCTATTTCTTTAGGGGTTATCAGTCTGTTTAAGTTGTTTATTTGTTCTCAATTTAATTTTGGTGTGTGGTTCCTGTAATCCCAGCCTTGGCCTCTATCTTTGGAGGCCCCTCTCCTGTGCTCCTCAAACCTTGACCCCTCCCCAGAAAAGGTCAAAACCACTCCCATAGGCTATTTAAACTGCTCCCCAGAAAATAAACATGTAGTTTTCCCTTTCCTTTTCCAGTGGTCGTGTTGGCGGCTTCCTGTTTCCCTTGGGGCCACCCTGGAGTGCAGGTGATTTGGCTTGATTGGGATTATTTTTTATTGGCAAAGTGGCTCAGCTAGGAAACATTCCTAACAGTACCTATCAAGAAAATTGTTTATTTCTTCTAGATTTTCCAATTTTGTGGAGTATGTTTTTTGAAGTATTACCTAATGATTCTATGGATATTTTGATGTCTATTGTTATGTCCCCTTTTCATTTCTAATTTTGTTAATTTAGATATTTGCTCTTTGCTTTTTGGTTAGTTTGGATAAGAGTTTGTCTTTCTTATTGACTTTTTTTGAAGAATCAACTCTTTATTTTATTGATTCTTTGTATTCTCTTTTCTGTTTCTATTTTATTAATTTCAGCTCTCAATTTGATTATTTTTTCTCATCTACACCTGGATGAGTTTGATTCTTTTTGTTCTAGAGATTTCAGGTATGCTGTTAAGTTGCTAGTGTGAGATTTCTTCAAATTCTTTATGTAGGCACTTTGTGGTGTGAACTTTCTTCTTGGTAGTGCTTTTATAGAGTCCCATAAGTTTGGGTATGTTGTACATTCATTTTCATTGAATTCAAGGAAGTCTTTAATTTCTTTTTTTTCTTCCTTGACCCAGTGATGATTCAGTTGGGTATTATTCAGTTTCCATGAGTTTATAAGCTTTCTGCAATTTGTGTTGTTGTTGTATTCTAACTTTAAGCCATGGTGATGTTGAAAAAACCCTCGTTTTTCAAGGGTGGCGATTTCCCCCTAACTCAATAACCTGAACCAACAGATGCAATTAGCAAGAGGTTTCTTTATTGATTTCACAGGCGTTTGCGGGTGAATCAGCAGGTCTCGCCAACTGATCACATGGATCCAACTTTTTATTCAGCTTTTATAGGTTTACAGGTTACATGGGGGGGGGTCTTAGTAACAGTAATTCTATTGGTAGGGGTTTGGGTCATCTTGCGGACAGTCCCATTTGTCTGTTCCCAGGCTTTCTCGCAAGGTATACTTCATCAATTTGACAGCAGTGATAAGGTGGTTTGAGATCTTAGTCCGGTCAGCTAATCTTTTGACCAGACGTAACCCATAAAATACCCTGCTGTGGCACCAGTTGTCCATAACAGAGACAGTATCTGACCCAAAGGTCACCTATCTCTGTCTCCTAAAGGTTAGCTCAGTTCACGTTTATCGGGACTGGCCAGGACACCATTCTCAATTTATAGGGGGGAGTTTTGGTCTTGTAAATGAAACAGCCAGTCATAAAATAATCTAAGCTTCCCAAACATCTGAGAAAACTGTTCCCTGTGAGTGAATGATCCTTCATCTGCTGGAAAAGCTGCTGATGGTCTGTTCTCATTCTCCCAGACTTGCAACTATATATATATTCCTCATTTTTGGAATCCATATTTATTTATTTCTTGGACTCTTCAATGCAATAAAATACAAGGGTTATTCCAATTTTTCTGTATCTATTGAGATGATCCAGTATATGGTCAGTTTTAGAGGAGACTCCATGCGGAGTCATTGTGTTTGAGTGGAATGTTCTATAAATGTCTCTTAAACCCATTTAAGCCATAATATTTGTTAATTCTCTTATGTCTCTATTAAGATTCTGTCTGGCTATCCAGTCCATTGGTGAGAGTGGGTTGTTAAAGTCTCCCACTACTAGTGTGTGGGGTTTGGTGTGTAATTTAAGCTTTAGTAATACTTTCTTTATGAATGTGAGTGCCATTATATTTGTGGCATAAGGTTCAGAACTGAGATTTTATCTTGATGAATTTTTCCTGTGATGAATATAACATGTCCTCTATCGCTTTTGATTAATTTTAGTTCAAAGTCTATTTTCTTAGATATAAGGAAAGCTATCCCAACTTGTTTCTTAGGTACATTTGATTGGAAAATCTTTTCCCAACACTTTACTGTGAGGTAATTTTCTGTCTTTGTGTAAAATTTCTTTTACACAGCAGAAGGGCAGATCCTGTTTTTGTAATTCCATTATTTTGTGTTTTTTTATAGTTAAACTGAGTCCATTGATAATAAGGGATATTAATGATCAGTGATTGTTAATTCCTGGTTTTTCATTTTGGTTTTTGTGGTGGTCTTGGTAGTATGTGTATATTTCCCTTCTTAAGGATTTGCTGGTGTGAAACTATTTCTTGTCTATGTTTTTGTCCAGCTAACTTACTTGGGTTGGAATTTTCCTTCTAGTACTTTTTGTAAGGCTAGATTTGTGAATATGTATTGTTTAAATCTGGTTTTGTCATGGAACATCTTGTTTTTTCCATCTATGGTGATTGAAAGCTTTTTTGGGTATAGTAATCTGAGCTGACATCCATGTTCTGTTAGTGTTTTCAAAACATCTGTCCAGGACATTCTGGTTTTCATAGTCTCTGTTGAGAAGTTGGGTATTATTCAGTATGTCTGGCTTTATGTGGTACTTGGCCTTTTTCCTTTACATTTCTTAATATTCTGTTTTTTTTTCTGTATGGTTAGTGTTTTGATTATTATATGGTGACAGAACTTTTTTATGTTTTGGTCCAGTCTATTTGGCATTTTGGAAGCCTCTTGTATCTACATAGGCATGTCCTTCCTTAGGTTGAAATAATTATCTTCTATGATTTTGTTGAATTATTTTCTGTGCCTTAGAGCTGGAGTTCTTCTTCTTCTGTCCCTATTATTCTTAGATTGGGTCTTTTCACAGTGTTCCAGATTTTCTGGATAGTTTGAATTAAGACTTTTTTGGATTTAAGATTTTCTTTGGCTGATGAATCATTTCTTCTATCATATCTGCAGTGTCTGAGATTTTCTCTCCTATCTCTTGCAATCTGTTGGTTATGCTTGCATCTGTAGCTCCCATTTGTTTACCCAGATTTTCCATGAGAAATTCCCTCAGTTTGTGTTTTCTTTATTGCCTCTATTTCAATTTTCAAGTCTTGAATTGTTTTCTTCCCTTGTGTAATTGTTTTTCCTTGATTTTCTTTAAGGAATTTATTGATTTTTTTCCTATTTTTGTTTTCTTTTCCTTAATTTCTTTAAGAGAATTTTTTACTTCCCCTTTAAGGACCTCTATTATCTTCAGAAAGTTATTTTTAAGGTCATTTTCTGCATTGGAAAGTTCATGACTTTTTGTTGTAGAACCACTATGTTCTAGTGGTATCAATAGCTCTTTATGCTGTTTAATGTATTCTATCACTGTCATCTACCCATCTGGGTTTGGGGCAGCTATAGGTTCAGATGTTGATTTCTTCTCCAATCAGTAGAGGTTTATCTGTGCCTCCAGGGAATGATGGTGACCTGTTTCTGGCACTCTTCTTCCAAACAGTGCAGATGGAGCCTATCCCTTCATGTCCTCCATTGCCTTGTGAGTTGGTTTGCTAGGGAATTTTTGGTGGAGAATGATACAGAGGTGACTGCCTGCAAGAATCATACCTGATGACTGACTGTTGGGGTTGTTATGGTGGGGGTTGGGTATGGGATGTGCCTAGTGCTTTAGGGCCTAGAGGCTGGGGTTGTATAGCCTGGAGATCAGTTGCTCACCTCTTCCTCCAATTGGTGCAGGTGAAGGCAAGGGCCTCCGATGCTGCCAGGGTAGAGTGGTGGTGGAATGGGTGGCAGTGGGAAATGTGTGTGAAGAGCTCTGTATGCAAGAGTCTTACTTGCTGGCTGGATACTGGGGCTGTGATGGGTGGGTCACTTGGGATTTTTAATGGGGCACAAGTAAAGTTTTCATTGTAGGATGCAGGACAAGCAATGCTTTTGTGCGCTTATAGAAAATGGAGAGCATGTCTTAGAATTTAGATTGTGTAGTAGTAGGGTAGAGAAGATAAATATCCCAGAGAAAGAGCTCCAGAAATTATTACTAAACTACCTTAGGGTTTGATTAGATACCAAGCTGTATGCAAATAAGGAAAATTTCTCCAAAGCAGGGTCAGACAGAGATTGATGTCTGAGGTGTTTAATACTGAGATTTTGGGGATTTCCTTAAGCCTAAAAAATCCTCATGTCTAATCAGTGTGAAGTCTGGGGTTTCACCCAGACTTTAGAAGGGCTACACTTTAGAAATATTAAGAATTTTTATGGATTAACCTTAGAAAATAAAAAATGAAAACACATTTTAAACTGAAGCACAGAGGTGAGAAAAGGAAGAAGATAAGAAGATACATACTGGGTGGCCTATGGGACAGTTAGAAGTGCTTTGGCAGACTTATGATTAGGTTATAGAAAAAGGGGTAACAGAAATTAGAGCAAAAAACGCTGGAGAGATGATGTAAAAAACCAATTAACTTATGTGTAAAAAATGTTAGAAATCTAAGACTCTCATCAAATGGTAGAGAGACTAAAACACACAAAATGACATACCATGATAACTCACAATTATACCAATGATGACCACACCTTGATAATTCACAGTCACATTGATGAAACCACATCTTGTCAGTTCTCAAATACATTTATAAGACTAGATCTTGTGAACTCACAATCACATTTATGATAACTGCATTCTGATGGTTCACAATTACATTGAGGAAGTCCATACCTTGACAGTTCACACTCATTTTGATGACACCGTACCCTAACAATTTATAGTCACATTGATGAAGGTATTAATTCATAATCACATTAATGAGATCATCCTGACAGTTCATTGTCACTTAACAGTTCACTATAGTAGTATATTATTTGTGTTTTAATAAATAAATATTGCCTGAAAACCAGAGGCAAAGCTAAAGTCATTAGAGTCAGGTCATGGTGATACACACCTTTAATTCCAGGATTTGGGAGACTAAGGCACATAGATCTGTGTAAGTTCAAGGCCCCCTGGGCTACACAAGATCAGTGCAGAAACAGATCTAGGTGGTGGTGGTGGCTAACACCTTTGTCCCAGTACTAGAGAGTAATGCCTTTAATTCCAGTACTAGAAGGAATCTAAAATAGGAGACAGAGAGGCTTAGTCTACTTAGTCTGCAGTCGCCCAGCCTTGTAAGCTAATTTAGCAACAAAAATAAAATATTTTTAATGTATAATAAAAATTAAAAAGGAAAGCTAAAAACATAAATAAAGCCAGAGTCAATGAATCACAGTCTCTGAGGAGATAAATCAACTTAGAATTTATTTATACTAATATGTTCTTTAAAAATAAAGGTGTAATGAAGATATTATCAGATAACCAGTGTTGACACTATTTGTCATAAAAGTTTGTACTGTAAAGATTGTAGAGGGTATTTCACACTGTTGGGTTAATAATAATAAAGAAATTAAGGTCCTACAGACGAATGAGGATCACATAAAAAAAATCTAGATAATGAATACATTATTCTTCATGCTAAACTGCTTTAAATTATAGCTATTATTTACATAAACAAGCAAACCAAACGCGATGCAATGGTCATAACACTGGCAGGAATAAAACACATGACAATGAAACCTAGAGGATGTGACTTGTTGTCAGAAGCCATGGCACTTCTGACAATGCTTGTGAAGAATTGTTATAACAATGCAAAAGTCAGCCATACACTCTAGAATCCATACAGAAAGTGCTGAAATCATGAATAAATTAGAAGAAAACTAAAAGTACTAACAATATACCCAATAAATCCAAGAGAAGGCAGGGACAAAATAAAGCAAAAATGAAAATGGCACATGCCTGAGATGAATAGCTGTAAAAACTGAAGGCCAATAGTTTCTACTAAAGTTAATGGAACTAAATGGTGTAATTAGATGGAAAGTTTTTCAGACTGGCTATAAAAGCATGACTCAACTGCATTAAAAAAGGTCAAAGGTAACATAACATGATATAACACATAAAGCATAATTTCAAAAAAGCAAAAGTGACTATGTTGGTATTTGACTAGGTGGTTGTCAGAACAGAGACTCTGGCCATAAATAAAGTGCATCACTTAAAAAGTGAAGTCATCAGAGTACATCATGAAACATAACAGTCCTAAGTGTTTATGAGATTAATAACAGATCTTTCAGATACATGATGCAGAAATCACTAGAATTACATGAAGAAATAAACAAGCAACTGGACTTCAAGATTTTATTAGTCCCATGTAGGTAATTGCTGAAGGCACAAAAGAATTATCAGTGAAGACATATGATCATTAGGTAGCTTATTTAAAGTTATTAATTAAATTAGTATGTTAATTTAAAAAAGTCCTACACAATTCACATAATCTTAAACAGAACGTTTAGAAAATAAAGTCAATGGGTTGTGAAATGAAGTGTAAGTTTAAAAGTTCTTTGCTATAGTGAAATACATTTAGAAATTAGTGACAAATCAACACCCCAAAATATTCTAACCATCTCTAAGTGAAAGAGCACCTCGTATAACCAAACTGCTCAACAATCTCAAAATGAATATGGATAAATGCAACTATAATCAATCCACAAAGTATCAAAATTGTGATTAGAAAATGGCAGTATCATGTAGTTAATGCTCTAAACATTTGCTTTAAGAAGTTAAAAATTAAATGAGAAAATTAAAGAAATAAATAGAAACAGTAAAAATAAAAGAAAAAATCAATAAAGTTGTAAACAAACAAACAAAAAAGAAAAATGAGTGTCATGGAACAATTGTTTCTTCTAGAGGCTCAGACACATGCTAAGCTGCTGGCTGGACCACTGAAGAGACCCAGAGAGAGAAAACTGTTTGACAACATCCAGAAGGATCAAGAGAAGAATCCACACATCCTATTGAAGGGTAATGCTAGAATATTAAGATGATTTAAATAAATTTGAGAAAGCCTTTAGAGTATATCAGCTGCCATCTGGAATGGCAAAAGTTAGAAAAACTGACTAGATCTGTAGACATAGAGACAATATCTCTGCTTGACATCATCCCTGTAAAGGCACCCATTTCCAAACAACTTTGGTTGTGAATTCTGACAAACATCAGTGAGACAAATTAATACATAAAAACTGGCTGTATGTTTACACTTCATCCACAAACATGGGGAGAATTATTTTTAGCCATATCACTTATATTTATATTAAGATCTCAACATCTTTAAGCAATGCCATGCAGGAGCTGAAGACTTGCCCTGATGGTTAAGAGCACTTACTGCTCTTCTGGCAGACTCAAGTTCAGTTTCCAGCACTAGCAGCTCCAGGTATCTTTCTCTGGTCTCCACATTCACCTGAACTCACATGCACGTGGCCCCCTCTCACACACAGGCACACACACACACACATATGTAAAAAAAGTAAAATTTAAAATTTCATATAAAACTTAAATAGTTAAACTGGCAAGATGTTACTGAAGAAAATAAAGAATTTCATATAAAGTCAACTAGAGAGATATAGAGTAGCCATTAACTAAAAGACTGTGCAGTTAATGTATAAATTATCAAATTGTTCTGCAAATTCATATGATGACCATAAAAGGTCTAGCTTCCCTCTATTTCTGTTTTTAATGAGAAACTGATAAGCTAGCATGAAATTTTATATAAAAGTTAAGAATGGAAATATTTATAGAGAATAATACCAACTCATTTAATTTCATCCTACAACTAGTTATAAAGACAACCAAAAAGTAAGGATAATTTTAACATCTTAATTCATAAAGTCTCGTGATTTAGAAATAGGCCACATTGCGGCGAGCGAGCCCCGACCAGCAGGGAAAGATCACCACCGACACAGGATCCTTCTCTGATCACACTTTATTGAAGCGCTGCTTGGTTGAGGGAGAGCTGGAAGCAGGGGGCCCCCGAGCCGGGCTGGGTGGTGGCTTATATACAGGAGGACGGGGCGTGTCTACTGATCAGGTGACGAGGCAGAAAAGGATTGGTGGAAACCTGTTGCTAGGCAGATGTGGCGCGAGAAGTTCGCGCCACATACTTGTTTACTTCAGCACTCGGCGCCATCTTGTAATGGCGAAGTGTAGATGTGGCCGCCACAGTTCCCCCCTTTTAATTTTATGACATTTAAAAGACAGTCAAGGCTGAGGTCAGAGGACCTTACCCTGAAAATGTAGACATGTCCCGTTTTTCTCAGGGATGGGAAAAATAAGCAGGACTACCCATATGCATAAGGTCATGATCTCCTGAGTGGATCTTCTCAGTGCATTCTTAGGTGCAAAACCTCCTGTCCAGGACAACACATCCCCAGATTCAGGGGAACCTCATCGATCCCTCTTTCCGAGTGCAATGGCTCAATGGCCTTCGGGTGCAAAAGCAGGGATTAGGGTCAGGAGTCCTGTAAGATGCTGATCCAAGCTTGGGGGGAGTTGCCGGCCTCCAAGGCTGCGAGGGCATGTGCAATGGCCACCTTTTCCCGTTTCCTTACCCGAATCAGCCTTAGAATCAGAAACAACGCCAATATCACTCCCGAAGTTAATATTAATCCTAGCACGCCAACCCCTGCCCATTCCTTAATATATGAAAAGGTATCTACCAGCCAATCTGTAAATTCCCCCAGCGAAACCATAGTCGCCTGGGTTTGATTCAAAGCCAAAATCTTCAAACTAAAATTGGCTTGCAATTGTTCCAATTCCCTTGTCCAATTGCCATTTAGATATTGAGAAATCGCTCGGGATTCATTAAGGGTAGCAGTATAGGGGGTAACACACAAGTGCTTAGTACGATCCACACAACCAAAGGTAACTATATCAAACATTTCTAACATATTTCTTTCCACCAAATCAACTCTCTTATTTAACAATAAAATACCTGACATTAATTGATGGTTAATCTTTTCTTGTATATACATAGCGTCCGAGGTTTTTTGAACCACGGAATTGATAATAGTAACTGTCTGAACTTGATTGGCCATAGCTACTCCTGCAGTAACAGCCGCCGCAGCAGACACTGCAATAGCCGTCACAATAGTTGCTGTAATGCCAAAATCCCTTTTCCGGCGAACCAGGGTGGCTAATGGGAAGTTCTTAGGATTGGCTTTTACAGGCAAAAACACAAAGGTAGGGATGCACATAACAATCGCACCTGAATGGCAGAAATTCCAACATTGTGACAGAGAGCAATTATCCTTCTTGCAATCAACTGCAGTATTATTTGAACTCCCTGTAGTATTAAACAAAAGCCAGACAAAGGGAGGATCCAGGCAAACTCTGGTTTGCCGTAGAGTAGTATTATGTTTTTTCTCTACACTAGTTATATTAATTTCTTTAGAAGTGTGATTCATAATCCCTGTATAATTATTTAACATAATTATTCCAGAGCGAACAAATGTAGCAAATGGAGACAACTCAGTTATAGCTCCTCTGGAATTCATAAGTATCCATGGAGTAAAGGGTGATCCAACCTTTATCATAAGTTTTCTTTTAACCTTAAAATGGTTAAGATTCCTAAGAACCCATCCAGAATTATTGTAAAACTTATCATATTGTCCTCTGCAATCCACAAATTCAGGGGGATAGCTCAAATCATTACCAGAGCATCTAGGGACAGACCAAGAAAAAATATTATTACTAGTATGATTACTATTGCCAACCTGTGAATCACTATTATTAACCTTGCTAACCTGTACCCAATTGGGCGTTGTAAGGTTGCAACTGATCCCATAAGTGGTAACATTAACAGTATCATTGGAACCGGAATAGGAGCCAGATCCAGATTTAGCTCCAGATCTAACCTGAGGCAGGGCTACGCTAATGGCCTTTCTCAAAAAATTGGGGGTATCTTCTAAAAATGGATCTCTAGCTACAGTAAGATTCATAGCATCTAGCAAGATGCAGTCTGAGATAGAAGTGCTCTGATTTGTGGTAAAACATAAAGTTCCTGCTAGGGGCACTACAGTTTGATTAAATTTTTGTTCCTGTGCATCCACCTTTTTGCAAACTAAGTTCAATTGGCAACTATCAACAAAAAACTGTGGCAATATTGTGGACTCATTGTGAACAGGAATTGGAATGGGCCATGTACGGGCCACAGCCCAGAAATAAGATTCTTCAGATTCAACTGGAACCGGTAGGTTCACCAACAGGATCAGGAGCAGCAACATCTCCTTGCTCTTCGTCAGGCTGTTCCAGTGTTGTCACGATCCTTGTCAGTCTGGTAGGGATCCACACCGGATCTGGCCGATTCTGAGGAAAGACACAAACAGCTCCCCTGGACCTCTGTATCACAGGGTCCGGTCCGTACCATTTATTATCAATTACATCCTTCCATTTTACTAATTCTGTATTTCTGTGTCTGTGGTCCATATGTCTTTCCGCGGCTGAACGGCCATTGGAATCCAAGGTCAGAAAATTAAATGTAAAGAGAGCGAGAGATATTCTATCTCGCGGGGATGCGCCCTCGGCTATTCCCCCTTTTTGTTTTTGAAGCAATTCCTTAATGGTGCGGTTAGCCCTTTCCACGATGCCTTGTCCTTGTGGATTATAGGGCAAACCAGTAATATGATTAATTTCAAAAATAGAGCAGAATTGTTGAAAACTTTTAGAGGCATATGCCGGGCCATTATCAGTTTTTAAAGAATAAGGCTTGCCCCAAGCAGCCCAGGCTTCTAGGCAATGGGTCTTTACGTTAAGGACCTTTTCACCACATAACGGGGTGGCATGTATAACACCTGAACAAGTGTCCACAGAAACATGCAAATATTTTTGTTTGCCAAATTCTGAAACATGAGTAACATCCATCTGCCAAAGGGTAAGTGGCTTTAACCCACGTGGATTAACCCCAATATGAGGCGGATGATGAAAAATCACACAGGAGGAACATTGTTTAACTATCTCACGCGCTTGGTCGCGAGTAATATTAAACTTAAGGCAAAGGGTATTTGCAGGCACATGAAACTTTCTATGAAATTGTTCAGCCGATTGCATAGGATCCAGGGCAACTAAAGCCATTTCCCTGGTAGCCCTATCAACCATATCATTAGCTTCAGTCATAGGTCCAGGAAGACCGGAATGAGCTCTAATATGACCGATAAAAAATGGTTTAGCACGTTGAACTATACAATTCTGAATTTGTAATAACAAAGATGCAACCATGCTACTAGGTTTAACATATGCAGCCACTTCCAGATGTTTTACAGCATTAACTACATAGCATGAATCAGAATACAAATTAAAAGGCTGATGGGGAAAGGCCTTAAAGACCTCCAATACTACTTGACACTCCACGACTTGGGGTGCTCCAGAGCAAAATTTCAGAGTAACAGGCGGGGAGCCATATACCATATAGGCTCCAATTCCAGTTTTGGACCCATCAGTAAAAATAGTCAAGCCATTATTCAAAGGAGAAGCACTGGTAATCTTTGGAAAATATACAACATTCTGTGCCATAAAGGACAGCAATTTATCAGACGGATAATGATTATCAATAACGCCTGAATATGAGGAAATCAATACGGCCCAATCATCAGCAGTCCCTGTCAAAACCTCAATTTGATCTTTGGTATAGGGCAATATTAACTTTTCTGGCATTTTGCCAAAGGTGGTCAAGCTGAACTTCACTCCCAATAAGGCCTGTTGTGCCACTAAATCAGGATAATAGCTTAACGTGCGCGAACCAAGTGTATGACCATGTATCCACCAAATCGGGCCTGTCTGCCACAATACTCCAGTAGGATGACCAACAGTGCGCAGAATGCAAAGCAATAATGGTTGTTCTGGATCAAACCGAAGAACCTGCGCTTGTTCTATGGCCTTTTCCACTATCTTTAATGCCTCTTTTCCTTTGGGTGTAAGCTCTCTAGGTGATGTTACATCAGGATTTCCTTCTAATATTGAGAACAACGGCTGCAAAGCTTCACGGGTAATGGGGAGATATCCTCTCAGCCAATTTATATCTCCGAGCAACTTTTGAAAATCATTTAAAGTGCGTAAATGTGATGTACGAATGCAAATTTTCTGTGGAAAAATCTGTCTTGGGGTAACACGGGCTCCTAAAAACTCTATAATACTTGTCTTTTGAATCTTATCGGCGGCAATAATCAGCCCCTTTTGTTTTAAGGATGCCTCCAGGGCAACTAATGCCCGTTCTAGCATATGCTCTTGTTTTGCTGCCAATAGGATATCATCCATGTAATGGATCAGCCTAACTTTTGGAAAACTACGTCTCACTGGTTGTAACGCCTGATCCACGTATAGCTGGCACATGGTGGGACTGTTGGCCATACCCTGTGGTAAGACCTTCCATTGATAGCGTTCATCAGGCTGTTCATGATTTATAGAGGGAACAGTAAATGCAAAACGATGTTTATCTAAAACATGCAAGGGTATAGAAAAGAAGCAATCCTTAACATCTATGGCAAAAACAGGCCAATCTCTTGGTAAAGCACTTAAAAGAGGCAACCCTCTTTGGACAGATCCCATGAGTTGCATCTGTGCATTAACTGCTCTAAGGTCATGCAGCAGCCTCCATTTTCCTGATTTCTTTTTTATGATGAAAATAGGGGAATTCCAAGGAGACACAGAAGGTTCAATATGACCAAGCTGAAGTTGTTCTTTAACTAATATGTGTGCGGCCTGGAGCTTTTCCATAGACAGGGGCCACTGAGGCACCCAAACGGGTGTATCTGTGCCCCAGGGGATGCGTAACGCATCATCAGTGGCCCCTAGGAAAAACCCAAGCCCTTCCGATCAGATTTGGGAGTGGGCAACACGGGGTCACTTCGTCCTTGAAGGCGAGCCCCCAGCCCTTTTCCTGGTACAAAGCCTTGTGCCTTCATGATATCTTTACTCACTTGAGAATAATCATTGCTAATTATCAATTTTAATTGTTGTTGTACATCCCTTCCCCATAAATTTAAAGGAAGGTCTATGACAAAAGGCTGAAAAATGCCTTGACTGTGTTCCATCCTCCAATGCAATTGCTTAGCACTCATATCTGGAGTATTTTGATATCCTAGACCCTGTAAGGTTTGTGCAGCCGTCTGTAACGGCCACCTCTTCGGCCAATCCTGTTTACGCATCACACTTCTGTCCGCTCCGGTATCCAACAGGCCCGTAAAGAGCTTTCCTTCTATTTCTAGGGTACACATGGGGTGATCATCAAGTCCTATAGACAAGCATGCTAGCTCAACCCCAGAGGAGCCGAACCCTCGCTTGCCCCTCTCTTTCTCATAAGAGGGAAATTTTTCATGGTCTGATCGAAGAATTAACAATTGTGCGATACGATCTCCGGGTGCAATCGAAATGATGCCAAACGGAGAATGACACATTACCTTAATAATGCCTTTGTAGTCAGGGTCGATCACTCCAGGTAGCACTAATAACCCTCTAAGAGTACTGGAGGATCTTCCAAAAACTAGTCCCACTGTTCCTTCCTCTAGAGGTCCTGACATATCTGTGTCTATAGCTTGAACACCCATACTCTGAGTCAGTACCAATCCGGTGGTGGCACGGAGGTCCAACCCTGCGGAGCCTGTGGTGGCCCTTCTGATGACTGGGGTGGTCTCATGTTTGGCTCCTGAATTGCCCCATAAATTCTCGGGCCCTGGGGTAGTGGGCCCTTCTGCCCGTTTTTTGACATGGCTGATGTGGCATTAGGTATGGGCTGTCCATTGATATCCTTTACGGATCGACACTCATTCGCCCAGTGTTTTCCCTTTTTGCACCGCGGGCATGTGCCTGGCTGTCTCTGACCTTGGCTCTTTTTATGTATGCCTTGGGGGCAATTTTTTCGTACATGCCCCGGCTTCCCGCAATTAAAGCAGGTACCTGATCTTCCCTGCCCCCTGGAGACTGCTAGCATAGCAGCCGCTAGACCAGCATTAGTTAGAGGGCCGCCTATCTCTCGGCAGGCCTTAAGCCAAGCATCCAGTCCTTTATTTTTCCACGGCATGATGGCTCTCTTACATTCTTTAGTAGCCTGCTCAAACACTAACTGCTGAACCAAAGGCATGGCTTCTTCGGCTTCACCAAACACCTTCCCTGCGGCTTCCATCATGCGAGCTACGAACTCCGAAAATGGTTCAGTAGGGCCTTGAATAATCTTCGTAAGATTGCCCATTACTTCACCTCTTTTTGGTATCATTTTCCATGCTCTTGTATAAATTTCATTAATTTGTTGATAAACCTCCACTGGATAGGCTGTTTGATTAGCCGTCCATTGCCCTTGCCCTAATAACATGTCTGCATTCCAGGGAGCTCGATTTGGCATTTGCGCATTTACTCGAGCCTGAGTGTGAGCAGCTTCTACCACTATAGATCTATAATCTAGATATTGACCTGTAGAAAGGCATGCTCTAGCAATTTCCCACCAATCTGTTGGTGTCATAGCTCTGGTGGTCAACCGAGTCAGTAATGTGCGGGTATACTGCGCATTAGCTCCATAAGTCTTTGCCGCTTCCACTAAATCTTTTAACTCTTTATAAGGGACTGGCTCATGATATCTTTGTTGATTTTGATCCTCAAAAACAGGAAATACCACCACTGAAGGTGGATAATGCACAGCTAACTGCGCAAGAGTGCCCCTGTCAATGAAATGGCAGCTACTCCTGGGCTGCACGTAAGGAGGGGGAAGCTCTCTAGTGGGCGCTTTTAGAGCTGGCCCATATCTCTCCTCCTCATAATGTGCATCTTCCTCCTCTAAGCTCTCCTCCTCTGCCTCTAACAGCTCCTCTTCAGACAGCCGCAAGGCTGCGAATTCATCCAGCACCGGATACAGGGGAGGTGCTGAAGGTTTATTTATCTTAGGATCCTCCTTTTCTTTTATATTTTTCTTTTCCCCTTTTTTGTTCCTTATTACCGTGCACTTTTCTTCAGTATCCTCCTCTGTCTTTGAACCTGCTTCTGAAAGGCTGTCCTGGTGTCTTGCCAACATTTTCCTTCCTTCTCTTAACTCCTCTACATTTTTTCTGTCTTTCAAGCAGGAGTGTACTAATCTCCAAAAAGGATAAGTTCCCTTCTTTAATTGCCCCTGTTCCTTTGCTGCCTCCAAATCTTTG